>NC_051221.1:12952521-13087521 GCF_015220715.1 Pygocentrus nattereri
AGCAGCATGTAGGCAGACACCTCCCTGTCCATGATGCCGAACATGATGGGCGGGCTAGAGGTGAAGATGAGGTTGAAGAAGATCATGAACCAGTAGTCAATCATGGCTGTGCCAGAGAAGCCGCAGAAGAACTGGTACCAGAAGAGGAGGTTGACGTAGGCCTGGTGGGAGGTAATAGTAGGGTGATGTGTGTGTGCAGGGGGCATGAGTAGCATTTCAGCTACTAATGAAAGCATTCCTAGTCATTTCAAGGTCAAACTGGAGGAAGGCAGTGAATGGTAGTGCTGCTTAATCACACTTCACTGCTTTACGCCTCTATTTGAAGACATAAGTGTGATGGATTTAAAGTTTACCTTACATTTGCTTACATTATCTAACCATTACTTATACTCTTAAAATGGTGTTTCTTCAAGGGTTCTTTAGTAAAGAAAATGGTTCTATATAGAACCATGAGCACTCAAAGAACAGTTTGGATGATTATAGGGGTCTTCAGATTGATGGAGAATGTATACTTTTTAAAAAGGCTCCTATATGGCACCAAAAAGGGTTCTACTACTGTTACGATGTCAAGGTTACAACAGTAGAAGAACTCTTTTTGGCGCTATATAGAGCCCTTTTTAAAAAGAATCTATTTAGAATCATCTACAGCAGAAGTCACTAACAGGCGGACCGCGGTCCGAATCTGGACCCAGACGTTTTCCTATGCGGACCTGGACCTATAACCAATAAACTATGGAGAATTTAATTTCAAAGAGGTGGTCCTGTTTTATTCAGCGTAGTTTTTCTAATCATTATGGTACCAATTTAGTGGCCTTGGAAACTCTCAGACCAATCGCATGCGTTGTAAATATCACACGTGACGCTACTCAGCCAATCAGATCTGTGCATTACGATGAGCACTGAGACTCGAGTGAGTGACGCATACACAGGGGAGGGACGATGCGAGAAACAGCAGTCAGAGAAGAAAGTGAGTCAGATTATTTCACATGTCGTGCTCTAAAAAGAGAAAACTGACAATAAATGTGTTGAAACATCACTGAATTGTGCTTTATTTGATTTGATATTCAGTTGTTGACTGTATAGGATGTTGATATAACTACTCTGCTACTTAAGTTTACAATTATAATGCAGGTTAGACATTACGATGTTCTGGACCTTTGCTTGAGGATATTTTCTCTAACTGGACCTTATCGAATTTTAATTACCCCTGATCTACGGCACATTATCCATCAGTCCGAAGATCCCTTTAATCACGCAAAGGGTTTTTTTGAGTGTTCATGGTTCTGCATAGAACCATTTTGCTTAGTAAAGAACCCTTGAAGAACCTTAATTTTTAACTATGTATGAAACTGGAATATATTGAATAAATAATGAATAATAAAACAGAAATAACAGGTAAGAAAGTGTGTTCATTAAAATCGGAAAACTTTACATGCACACAAAAGTGATAGTTACCACATTCTTGTAGAAGAAGTAGATGATCATGTTTGCCAGTCGAGTGTAGCACCAGTGACCGTGAACCAGGAGGAGCTTCTTTAGGTGTTTGAAGCGAGATATCGCAAAGTCGCTGGCCATGACAGCCTTATGAGTACACACACACACACACACACACACACACACACACACACACACACCAGACAGTCAGCAGCAGAAATGTCGTTCAATATCATTCAACAATGGATGAGTGAATTATATGAGTCATTTGATCCTCTTAACTGCATCTCTGAAAATATCCACAGAGAGAGGGAGAGAGAGAGAGAGAGAGAGAGAGAGAGAAAGAGAGAGAGAGAGAGAGAAAGAGAGAGAGACAGAGATAGAGAGAGAGAGAGAGACAGAGAGAGAGAGAGAGAGAAAGAGAGAGAGAGAGAGAGAGAGAGAGAGAGAGAGAGAGAGAGAGAGAGAGAGAGAGAGAGAGGCTGAAAAGGCCAACACAAACCTGCATCCCTTCCTGCCCAGATATTCCCACGCCCACATCAGCTGCTTGAATCATGTTTACATCATTGGCACCATCACCTGAAGGTGCCCAAGAGATCATGTCTTTAGTATTTAGACGAGTTACATGCTCCCAAACATGTACACACTATAGAAGAATAGTAGTACATGCGCTATTACTCAAAAGTTTGGAATGACTATTCAAATGTATGAAAGGTTTTCAGTAATGCCTGTTGAAACTTGTTGTAGATACAATGGTTTTGTATATGACATAGGCATATTAGATGTGTCCCGAATGAGGAACAGAGCTGTAGAATGTCCAAAAAAGCTGTATAGCATCAAGAATGAAAAGATAAATAGATCCAACTTGACAATACTTTACTGTGTTACTGATATTTATCATTTTCCTCTTGTATACTAAAAACATAAAATATCCCAACCAAAAAAAAACCCCAAAAACCTCTGGTGTATTGTATTCCAATCCTTGCTGTAGAAGATATTTTTGAATAAAACAACAATAATAAATAATATTTCAATGGCAGTGAAAAGAAACAATAGTAACGTCACAGACTGATGACTGTCGAAAGCCCCTATAAGCATTCTCTGTGCATTACCTATAGCGAGAGTCATGACCTTGAGTCTGCGCCGCAGCAGCGTGACGACCCTGCTCTTCTGCAGAGGAGTGGCCCTGCAGCACAGCACCGAGCGGCAGCGTGTGCACAGCTGCACAAACTGCATCTGCAGGTCATCATCCAGGAGCATGCTCAGGGAGCGTCCGTCAATCACCAGCCCAATGCTGGCCTCGCTCTCCAGGCTCCCGTTCCGCAGCAGCTCCTGCAAAATTCCATTCAGCATGGTCTTACACGCGCCCTGCGGGGTGAGAGAGAGGAACAAAGCAGGCAAAGTTAACGCTGAGCCTGGAGCTCATGGATACAGGCCAAAGATATGCGTTGTGGTAGATATATAAAGTGTTAAAAGAAAACTTTGGCAACAGATCAGTTTTGTGATAGCTCTTCTTGCGTATCGTGTAGCACTGGAGTTTCTGATGAGTGAAGTAATGAAAAAATGAGGTTAATAATGGCATTGTGTCCCTCTGACATGCTGGATGTGCTGGCAGATTTAACCAACTATCAGAGTCTAGTCATGTCAGTACGTGACTGAGGTACTCTTGAGCAAGACACCTAACCCCCAACTGCTCCCCGGGCGCTGGGGATAGGGCTGCCCACCGCTCCAGGCAAGTGTGCTCACTGCCCCTAGTGTGTATGTGGTGTTTCACTGCATAGATGGGTCAAATTTCCCCACTGTGGGACTAATAAGGGTCACTTAATCATACCTGCTCAATGTGCAGCCTTGATGCTGCGACACAGCATCGTTTGCTGGTTTCTCTTGCACACAGCATGCGATTTTTGATTTTAAAGGTGCAGTGTAGTGGCGAGTTTGCATATTGCAACCAATTAAAAACCCATCCTCACCCCTCCTTTTCCAAGCATGTATTAGAATCCACGGTGGCCGTCATGTTTTTGCATCTTTATTGATGAGAATACACCCTTCCTTGCTTTTTTCTTGTGCTAAAGTAAGAAGTATGATTCTCCATTTGTCAAAATTTGGGTCCTCAAACTTCATAACACCAAATGGCTAGCCAGCACCTGCAGCAACCACTGATTCTTCTTTCTAAGTCTTCCAAACGGTGCCACAGTGCCACCAAATTCAAGCTGCCACTTCAATGTAAAAACGTAAAAGACCCCAGAGCCAGTGTCTGGTTTGTCCATTCTGGGCTACCCTAGAAACGTGGTAGTGCAACAAGACTGTCTCTGTTGGAAGAGGACCTGCTTCTTATGAAGTGCTCAGTCTAAACTAACAAAAATATAACGATTTGTAGTTATGGGTGATTATACACTAATGAGCAAGTGGTTTTGTATTATACACTCCATTTCAGCCTATAGAGCCCCTAAATCTCACACACTGCACCTTTAACATCGCTTTCATCATCCTAAACTGATCTTATATTCTTACAGTAGGTAACCAGCCGTCCAGCCAGTGTCTGGTGGGCGAAGCTAAGGGAGCCACGTGACGTAAATATTTAGCATAGAAAACTTGATTTGCAGACCAAATTTAGGAATAAATTATGAATATATCTCACGAAATAAGAAGCTGGAAAGTTTGAGGCTGGTAGTTTGAGACTCTTGTCGTCTATAGAAACATTTAAGCAAACATAGGTCAGTAACATGTAAGCTAGGTAAACAAACTAAACAAATAAACTTTGCCCACCAAACACGGCTCAGCTAATCATCTCAGTTTGGATAGAGTCAGTGTCAGAAATTTGGTTTAGGGCCTGGCCTTACCTGCACTCTGTACCCCTGCGGCCCAAATGGGCAGTTCGTTATTCACACCCTGCAATTATTTAAGGTCATTATATTTACAGCACAGCCAGAGGACCAGTGCATGGCTGTGTCAGTGATGTCTAGACTGTCTTGTCTCTGTCTCTGTCCGGTTTGGTATCATTGCTTTGACTTAATCCAGCTGTGTGAATGACAGTAGCCTCAGGGCAAGCGGTCTGGAAAATATCTGCGTAATATCTGTATAAAAGGTTGCGGCCTGCTGTAGAATCTCATGTGAAAGCCACACAGACACGAATACACGAATGCAGAGTGTTATGCACACACATTCTCCAAGTGAAGTTCAGCGAAAACTTCCTTACTCGAGTGTTGTTGATCAGCTAAGACATGTTCATTGTCTGAAATTAGTGTACCTAGTTCTACACTGGACCTGTGAGCCTAATGTTGATAAGAAGCTATAGCAGCATATAGCACCACTCAGCATCCTGCAAACTGCATAACTACATCACTGTACATTTGTCTAAACAAAAGAATAGCCAACAGTATGGACAAACGTCAGTCTTCAAGATGCCTACTACTAATGCTACAACTTTTAGCTATGTGACTGACTTACTTGGATCAATTTTGATAGATAACAGTACGTGATTCTGTGTCAGAAGGCACATAAGCAAGTAGATTTGAGGTTACATAACTACCTTACATGGTTTGAGGCAAGTGTGTGATGATTTAAGCATGCAGTACATTACTGAATTCAACTGAGAACCATGGGGGGCAGTGAGCACACTTGCCCGGAGCAGCCCTATCCACACCACCCAGGGAGCAATTAGGGGTTAGGTGCCTTGCTCAAAGGCACTTCAGTCACATACTGTCGGCCGAGGGGATCGAACCGGTGACCTTTCTTCATAACCTCCATCCCACGACTGCCCCTTATTGTCAGGGTAGAGCGCGAATGCAGTCCCCCACTACCAGAAAATACGCAGTCGAGATTCTCGCATTTGGGGGAATTTGCAAGGGCCAGCACCACTGAAGTGCAATGGCAGAGCCTCGCCCTGGGTGAACCACCTTTGTGATCATGGTATCGCCTCTGCCAGGTAAGTATAGCCTCGTAGCATTAGCCACGTAGCTCCAGAGTAAGCCTAAAGAAGCAAATTTCAGACACCTCTTAACTGATCGACTCAATGAGGGATAAGTGGAAATGTGTTTTTCATGCTAAACTGTTATTTTAATAGTCAGGGTTGTTTTAGCTGCGGAGATACTGGAGATTCCTAAACAGCAGTCATCTGGTGAAGGTTATAGTTCTTAGCCACTGTGTCCGCTATTCCCTTCCTTTTCTTTCAATCGTCCCTTTTTCTCTGCTCGCTTGTGGCCTAAACGCAGCATCTCACTAAACAAACATAAAAGAAGCTGAATAGGATGCTGTGTCAAAAAGACTTGCGGTTGGGGTGGAGGGGGAGAGCATGTCTGAAACAGAAGCTGTCTCCTCCCCTCCTCAGCGCTGTGGAAATGGGATTACAGCACAGCAAAACGAGCCTTTTCAACATCTGCAAATTCACTTCCGCCCTGCTCTCCCAGACTGAAGGCTCGGGGACAGAGGCAAATGCATAAAGAAACAGCATGTCTGTCAAATCGCTGCCTTGTTACAGGCAAACGTTAATGTCTGACCGCGGGTTTCACGGAATTCTACCCCCGAGGGCCCACAGTGACGAACAGCGCCATGTCTCGCCTGCCCCAGTTAAACTAAATACAGCCGCTTCTACTGTGCAGGGCTCTCTCAGAGGGAGCGGCAAAGCTTGACCGCATGCAGGCTTATAGGCCGGAGGACGGAACACTCAGACGCTTAAAGCGATGTCCCAGCCAAAAAAAATCTAATCTAATTTTCTGGTAAAATGAAAACAAAAAATCTGTGTCACATAAATAACAACAAAAGTAGCAACCATCTAACAGCTGGACCTGTTTCAGCCATCAGTAAACCTTTCAGCTGGCAATTAACAGACATGTTAAAAATTGTGATTATTTATTAGTTTTTTTTTCTTCTATCCACCTATTAAAGTACAAATGGTTGATATGGTAGATATATTGCTTCAAATCTGCTGACAGCTCCCAAATGATGACAGACATGACTGGAGCTCAAATAAACAAACATCACCACTGCCCTCTGCCCTCTATAGCTGGTGTTGCAGCACCACTCAGAGGTCAGAAATGACTGTTTGTTGTTATTGAGGTTCATGTCATGTCAATAAATCCATTCTCTTTATTTTGTTTTCATGGGTCTGCCTCAAACTAGCTGATGAGAACCCACCCAATTCACGTACTGTTTGCTTTGCTAAATGGCAGGCCAGTCTGAAGCCTGTATTTTGTCTGTGTCAATAGCATATATCAAGCATTGCCTCAATGCTTCCATTACTTGTTAGCTACTAGAAATGGCACCGAATTGTTACCAGAAATCAGTATTGGAACAGGTATCAGAGAAAAAGCATTAATTGCATTCAATTCTGTAACAAATCTAGAGTAAAATAGCACACCCACATTGTGGCATGTCAAGTTGTTAACTGTGTAGTGATTATTGTATGATAGCAGAGCGGTTAAGTAGTTTAGGTGTCTTAAATTAAGTCCTTCAATTAAAAATAGCTTATTTTAATCCATAGTACTTTTTACAGCTGGTATCAGCTGATTGTCAACCCTAGTGTGGTGTTGAGGTTTTTATGTTTTTGTTCCTCATTGGTCTGGTCAACCCACTGCATTATTGTGTTTACATCAATATAGCCATAATAATTTACATAATTTAATGTAGTGTTCTCCTTTGGCAGCTGTAGCCAGTCAGCAGCCTGTCCCTGTTGTCCACTCTCTCTCACACACACACACACACACACACACACACATACACACATAAACACACACCGACAGCAGGCTATGTAGGAGGAGAACAGAGTGAAGGACATTGCACCTCCACACTTTTGCCCCCCGCGGGTTCAGCCCAACCCCACATATGTAATGTAAATGTGTGGGGTGTGAACAGAGTGAAGTCACTGAAAATGTGTTACTTTATATTTTCTTCACAGAAAATGAGCAAAAGCCACAGAAGCTGAGGTTGAAATAATAAATCGCATCATTTTTTCTTCTGGTAAACATTGAAAATGTGTCCCACAGACCTGAACAAGGATTTTGATAAAGGTACTGGTAACAGAAAAGAAGAAGGTGGTGTCGTACCGTCTCTCGAAGCTACATTAGCCTCGTAACTCCACTGCAAAACTCATTTGAGAAAAAGTTCTGACACCAAACACACTGAGCAGCCTGGGCCTGATTGGAGAGTAAATCAAAAGCCCCACACTAAATCAAGATCTGAGGAATGCAGAGTGAGTCTGGCACCTTGTTCTCCATGTTGAAGGTGAACACCAGATCCCTCTGGTCCAGCAGCTTGCAGGAATAGGCTATGTTGACAGCCGTCTCTAGTTTGTCCCCGGTCAGCACCCATACTTGGATACCCGCTTCTCTCAAGGCCTGGATGGTTTCTGGAACGTTCTCCTGAAGGCGATCCTCAATACCAGTGGCCCCTACAGGCACATGTGTTTCGCATGTTTATCGTGTCTAGCCCTCTCTTCCCTCTTCCCACAAATGGGCTAATGCAAGCTGTCACTTTTTATGAAAAACATGTCAGACTTGTACCATGTGAGTTTTTTTTTGGTTTTATTTACCCAGCAGTGTTAGGTTGTTTTCCATGTCGTCTGCAGTGTCCATGAGCAGCTCTTCTTTCTTGCTTATGGCTGACATGGCTTCCTGTCTCTTCACTTGCCAGGCCATATAGGCCTGCTCACTCACGACCTTAGAGAGGAACGAGAAGGAAAATTAACACATGCATTTGCATATTTCATATGCTATGTAAATATGCAAATAGACGCTTTCATCTCTACTCTCTTATACTTTAACTTATGTAGATTTTATATACAGTATATCGCTGCTGTTGGAAGAAAATCTTGTATCTCCATTTTTGTCATTTTTCTGTTTTTGACATATTGTGAAAATGCCTGTGACCCTTTACATTGTGTGTAAATGTCATGATGAACGAACCAAAACAAACAACCCAAAATGACCTGGAAAAAAGTCTGGTTCCATTCACTTACATTAAAAGTAAAGCATGTTTTTCCTTCTCCTGTAAAGTTACCATTTTGGAGATACAAGGTTTTGTTCTGACAACAGCAATATGTAATTTTATGTACAATCATATGTCTTGCTGCTGAAACACTTCAGGATCAATGAATCTTATCTCTCCATCCATCAATACATCTACTTAATATAAACGGAGAAAGAAAGCATGCATTGTTGCTTGAACGTCTTGTCAGAAAAAGTCTCTGTCTGATACAAATAAAAACTGAAATATTTTACTTTTTTTTACCTTTTTAGCAAAACACAAGGTCCGTAAGCCGTCCTTGGCATACATATCAAGGTCTGTCTGGGTCTTGATAGCAACATCTCTGCTCTGACTCTTCACTCGTCGTCTGTCTGGGGGAATTAAAACAAGTAAGAAAAGTGTTTTTATTGTACTTTGTGCCCTCTTGTATCAATTAAGGATGGCTTGTAGACTCTTGTAGCTTAGGCTGCCTGACGTATTGTTTGTTTCCTCATTATCGCAATACTGATCTTTGCAATATTGATACTGCCATCTCTGATAATATGTATGGAACTTAACCCAAATTCACTAGCTGCTTTGTTGAGTGCTGTCAGAGTGCTCGTAGCACTCTTTGATGAATGCCTTAATCTTTCTATTCTTCACACGTTCCAAAGAAGAATATATGAATTTGGATGAATCAAGGCATCCATATAATCTAATGGAGGTTGATAGTACATTTTTTGATGGATATTCAGGTATTTGCACTTTCCAAACACTTTGGAAATTTACTTCTATTCAAGTTTATTTGTAAGGAAGCTACTTTTTACTCAGTGCATTACATTTAGTCACTAATATTTGGCTCCTAATTCTCCTTTTCATTTAATTTCGTTCTGTTATGCTGATGACAGCAACTGTACTGTGCTTTAAGCACATTGATTTTAGACCAAAAGTGGCAAACAAAGAGACCAACTATCTCAAGTTCCAATGCTGATAGATGCTACATGTACTTCTGTAATTCTGTAATTTACTCAGTAGTTTACTTGAGTCATTACTTCACTGAAGTAACAATATTCTTCTTGAAGTTACAGTACTGGAGTATGGGCTTACCCTGCATTTAACATAATCATTTTAAATAATAAAGAATTCAGGATAAGACAGTGCTGATCACTCTACAGTTACTTTGACAATATAAGGTTTTAACCCCTTAAATTGCCAGACCCAGCCAACAGGCCCAAAGTTTTAATACACACTTCTATAACCCAAGAATAGCTCAACCAATTTGCATTAAAGTCCCTGTAGTTACAGAATAATATGCCTTATTATATAATAAGACTGGGATTTTAAGGGGTTAATATAAACTGATCAGGCATAACACACACTAACACACCACCACTATATCAGTGTTACTGAGAATGATCCACCACCCAAATAGTACCTGCTCTGTGAGGGTCCATGGGGGTCCTGACCACTGTAGAACAGGGTAAAAGGGGACTAGCAAAGTATCAGGGAAACAGATGGACTACAGTCTGTAACTGTAGAACTACAAAGTGCAGCTATACAGTAAGTGGAGCTGATCAAATGGACAATGAGCACAGAAACAAGGAGGTGGTCAGAATGTTATGCCTGATCAGTTTATGTACTGGGTTTAAACTGAGTTGACACAAATGAGCAGCGTATTTCAAGACACACTGCAATCATAATACGAAGCAATATAATAGTATTTTGTCCACATCTGTTATGATTTTCTACCTTCAAATGTGTTCTGCAGCCGCTCCATGATGCCGGAATCCGCTCCCTTCGTATACATTATAATCTCTTTGCTGCGTGGGTGGCGCACTATGATGGACATCCTCCTCCGGATGGAGTCAAAACTCAAGACGTCCAGCACCTTGAACTCTAGCACCTTCCCACTAGGCAGCCGAACAGTCACGTGGTCAGGGGTGCGCTCCAGCAAGGTGAAGCCATAGGCTTTGGCTGCATGCACCAAAGCTGCCTCATCTGGGCTTTGGGCCTCATAGCACACTTCCTCTGGTGCAACTGAGCTGCTTCCTGCCTGGACTCTCCCTGTTGTCGCCCTGCAGTTACTGGGTGAGTTAACGCCCTCATCGGGGCCCTGCACTGAGCCGGAGAACGTGGGGACATCATAGACGGGGGAGTCCGTCGGGTCCATGTGAATAGGTTCTGAGAGAGAGCCTCTATTGCGCGTTAAGGACATGCTAAGTCTTTGAAAACATGTACCTCGACCAAACAGAACCTCCAAACACTCGAGCGGACTCCAGGAGATAGAAGAGTTACGCCTCTCATTGGCCTGAAAGCGAAAATCACATTCTGATATTCTGAAACAAATTCGCTACTAGCATCATAAAAATCAACTATTTATTTATTTTTTCTCAAGTTTCGATTTAGTGTGTAAACGCAGGTAAAGTTTCCAGATTTACTGTTTACTTCCCAGTCCACGCAGCCCTTGTAAAGTAACTAAGCTGCAAAAACAGCCCGTTTTGAATTCACTACTTTTCTGATGTCACATAAACCAATACATTTACATATATTTGCTTATTCAGCTAGTTCAGGCATAGTATCAAAAACAGGCTGTTTGTTTCTAAGGGATAAAGAGAGGTTGAAAAATGGTCATGTAAAAAACGTTTTTGGTACATTACACCAAACAAAGTAAAGGGAAAGGAAAATGCCCCTAAAAAAGAAGAGAAGGAATTGGCTGAATGTCTGCAGCAAAAGCGTCCAGATAACTGATTATTAATGAGTTTAGCTGCTGGTGATTCTCCTGCAGAGTTTTATTGCAGCTCTAATCAGATCCACCTGATTCCCCCATTTCAGATGCTCCTGAAGGACAGATTAAATGACCCAGGTGTGTTAAATTAGGAGTTTGTAAAATATTACAAGCTGGTCACTTACTGACTGTTACCAACAGAGAGTGTGAAGAAGGCTTTTACCATATAATAAGATGGAGTAAGAGTGCAACATTGCAAACCAACAGAATATTCCATATATATATATATATATATATATATATATATATATATATATATATATATATATATATATATAAATATATATAAATATATACACACACACACACGCGCACACACACACACACACACACACACACACACATATATATATATATATATATAACAGTGAAGTAGCAGTAGTGAATCATCTGAATACATTGAAGTAAACATCGTAATCGTTGAAGTAAACCCAAATTCTGGCCTTAATCCTAACCTTAAACTTAACCTCAACTCAAAGCCTAATCCTAACCCTCACCCTGGCCCTAATCCTAACCCTCACCCTGACCCTGATCCTAACCCTCACCCTGGCCCTAATCCTAACCCTCACCCTGACCCTGATCCTAACCCTCACCCTGGCCATAATCCTAACCCTAACTTTAACCAAATCCTAATCTAGTGAAGCTCCAGGTACTGAATGATGTCATCGGTGTGTTTATAACAGCTTGTTGAGGATGTTGAGATGATCTGTATTAAACCTGTTTCATGTTCAGTTCCTCTCAGATTAACATCTACAGATGAGAACTTGGACAACAAATAAAGTGACAAACAATTACATGCAGTTAATTAAGAATCTCTTGAGAATTAGCAGAATATGTATTCACTGCTGCTACATCTGTAAAGGACCATTCCAAACCGTGTCACCACTATATGTATTTACGTTTATCTTGTAGGGAAGACTGTGCGTGATTTGATGCTAACAGTCAGTGGGCAGTGGGATCAATCTTAGCCCAACTTCTCTGAAATGCCTTTTCTTTTTAATAGCTCATCACTCATTGTGATTTCCAAGTCGGGGTTGATAATTAATTGCCATCCACGTTTGTAACATATCAGCCAACAACAGTGCTATTGTTGCTGAAATACGGACGTCTACCCAACGGCCAATGTCCCCCGTCTCCCCACAGGGTAAGACGGCCTCTCTAGTTCTGATGGACCCAGGCTGATACAATCATGCACCACTGCTAATCAAATTAATTAGGGACGATGCGATTCTCTCTTTGAATCTCTCAACATTGCAGGTCTGGGGCCAAAAATAATTTGTACTCTGGACAAAGTGCTCTGGTCTGGGTCCTCAAGAGCAATTTAGGAAATTAGCCCTGACCAGCCATGAGAGGGAATCGGCTGCCTGCAACCGTTTGTATTAAGTTCACGCCCATTTAAGGCATGAGCAAAGGGGTGAAAGTAGGCAAGACCATTTGACTAATGGGAGAAAGTTCAAATTGCCCAGGACAAGCTATCTATGGCCGCTTGTTCGTGAATTTAAATATCCTGATTATTCACTGTGCCACTGAGCTGTTTACCACTGGCGAAGGCAGAATTAGTCATACGAGGGGCCGTAATAACAATATCTTGGGGCGCCTGGTTTGGAGACACATGTACTCCGTGCACAGGAGGAGTCATTTGCATGGTGTGCCATTAGCGTTATTATTTTGACACGGGGGTCGTTTTTTGCATCATGACTCAGCTTGTTGGAGCCGTAGCCCCGCCCCCCTCCTGGTAAAAGCAGTAAAAGCAAGGTCAGTGTGACTGCATGCTCTCACCCTTTGTCTCCGGGCCGTTTCCGTGGAAACCACCACCGTGTTGCAGATGGCCATAGCCAGGAAGAAGTCCAGGTAGGGCTTGGCCTCCTCTTCCTCCATCAGCTGGACCAGAGTGTGGTCTGGAATGACCTCCGTTTCCTGTGCAACAACACAAAAGTCAACAGCCTCGGTATAAATCACGTTATGATTTTCTGAAACGGGCTGGTTGATAACTAACTGACAGGCAATTAACATTTCAGCTCATATCTTTCTTATTTTTTAATGTATCATTTATTTCAGACATAAATCATTTTGGTGGTGATGTCAGATTGGAAGGCTGATGTATTGTTGTTTTGTCACTTTACGACACAACAACACAAGAAAGCAAAGTCTCATGTAATAAACCAAGAGTGAATGCTGGCCTCCTACACAATGACCTGTAATGCCTTTCGAATCAGTAAAGTCCACTTCACTTTATATAAATTATTATAGCTAATAAATCATTGACAACCTAGACTGTGACATTTCAGCTAAACGGAAGTGTTTGTATTTTTACTGGTCATTGTGAAACTACACATTTCCATGTATGAAGGGAGGCATGAACAAAGATCAAACATACAGACATACAGTGCCCGTAACAAGTATTTGGACACTTTTAGCCTTGTTAAACTTTAACAAAGATCTTTATGTTTCTTTAAAAGAATGTTTAAGAAGAGAAAAACACTGTTAGTAGATCAAACTGACTGTGATGTGGTGAAAGCCTGGACAAGAACTCCAGCCAGACTGCACTAAGGCTACTGTAAAGCATAATGGGGGAAACCTCAAAGTCTGGAGCTGTTTTACTTCTAAGTGTTGATGAGCTTGTGTTTATTGATGGGATCATGACCTCAAAGGTGTGTGAAGGCATTTTGGATGCAGAGGTCTGCAAAGAAACTGCTCAAACGATAACCTGAAACACATCAGGCTCGTTTTGAAAAGTCTTGGAAAGGTCAGTGTAAAATAAACCCCACTAGGTTTGTCATTTTCTTTCCAAACCTTTTTTTCCAAACCGTTTTAAGCATGGCATCAATGTCCAAATAGGGTTGAGCTTCCCATTTCAAGAGAAGCAAAGGATATCTTTTTTTTTTTCAATTCCAAAGAAATCATGTTGCATCCGGCCTGTATAGTTTTGGTGCAAAAAATCGAGTCGAGCCAAGTTAAAGTTCATTTATATAGCGCTTTTTACCACAGACGTAGCAGCTTTACAGAAAAATCCGGATCTGAGTCCCCACGAGCATCGCCAATGGTGACAATGAGAGGAACCGACACTCAAAAGAGGAACCCATCCTCCTTGGTCAACACCGGACAGCAAGGAGCATTAGTAGAAAATATTAAAATACAGAAACAGGGAAAATCAGGTGAAGCAATGGTTATAATGAAACCTGTGCAGCATCGTGTCTTAATATTTCTTAGTTTTGTGACGTTTAATCGCTGAGCTTCAAAACCAACATTAATTAAGCTATTCTGAAATATAACTGTGAGTGTAATGTGCTTATTTAGCCACTCAGATGCGGAACAGAAATTGTACATCATCATTTTAAACACTGTCATCATTTTTATACGTGGCCGTTACACCCCCCAACCTTATGTCCAAATACTTTTTGCACCCCTTTAAGTCATTCTTCTGATTAAGTTTACTCTGTTTCTGTGTTTAAACGAGCTTGTATGCTGCAACAGACTGGAGACAACTGCATTTAGTGTAAAGAGGAAACAAAGCATTTAATAAAACATGGGGGGGCTTTAATAGACCACCATCAAATTGTATTATTTATAAATATTTAGTAAGGTTAAAATATGTGACATGAGGATGTGTGACAGTGATACATTGATAGGATGTGTAAACATGATTTTGCTTAATTATCTGCTTAACCTCTTAAAATCCCAGGCTTATTACATACTACAGCTTATTATTCAGTAACTACAGGGACATCAATGCAAACTGGGTGATATGAGTAACAGTAATAACTTCATGTCCGCCGGCAGGTCCTGGCATTTTAAGGGGCTAAAGGAAAAAAGAAAATCAACATATTTCATACTCAGCACTATGCACTATGGTGCATTTTATAAACATGACAAACCTTTAAAAAAAAACTGTAAATTCCATCAGCTGGAACAGAGTCTGGTCTGGAACGACCTTTCGCTTCCTGTCCAAGCAAACGGCAGCCAACAACCTCGGCGGTCAGTTATGGCAAAAACACACACTCGCTGACATCACCGCGACAACATTGTGTCATACGGCTCCCTACGGTGGAAATATCGTACGATGGAGTGGCAGGAAGGTGCGGTGGGATGGGATGGGGAAGGCTGCGGGATAGCAGTAGGCCATGTTTAATGCACCGCAGCAGGCCCATATGTCAGCACACAGACACTGAGGGCCTCGGAGCCAGCATCCCTGCGCTCCCCGCTCACACCAAGCTGGCCGGCCATCTGTGGGATAGGCTGGGAGAGAGAGCGCTAATGCTGGATCCGTCCGCTTTCAGAGACCAGGCATCAACGGCTCGCCAGTCTCACTCAACGCCATCTCAACACACCTGCCAGTGCCTCTCATAAACATCACAGCTCACCACAGCTCCACTCTGCTGGGTGCTCTCACTAAATCTGGAGGGGGAGGGGTGGGATGATTACTTTATTGATTCAGGACCCAAACATGACTCACTGGGGAATGATGCATGCGGCATACGCTCTTATAAATACACACATATATATATATATATATTTATAAATAAACTTATAGAAAAATTATGTTTAAAAATGTATCAAAATGTAAAACTATTGACAATATGCCCCAGTCTCCTCTGGAAGCCTCTGCCTGATCAATGTAATCAAATAACAAGCTTTAAAAAAATAGTTACTTATTTACTGTAAACACTTACTCTTTGATTCAGTGTGCATTTTACACAAACCGTGCTTTAGTGTTATGCTGATATTTCAGGACTGGGTGGATATGCCATCTAAGGCTTACATGAGGCAGATTTTGTGTTATTTATAGCCCAGTTACACAGTTTTATAAGATCACTACATGCTAATTTGCTGTTTTTGCTTTGAAATATATGTTGCATTTTTCTCAGCCAATCTTTGTAGCATATAACTACAACTTTGTAGAATTGAGCCATTTTATAAACATAACACATGAAAAATCGTGTCAAATACTGGCCCCGGAATCCCAAATCATCTACGTTACACCACATATTTTTACTGCTCATTTGGAAATGAATTAGTAGGGTAAAATACGTACTTTTGTGATTGCCTCAAGTTATTAATACAGAGCCCTGCTGGTGACATGTTAACGTGTGGAAACGAGATCCTAATGCGTGGTGATGACATAGGAATGAAATAAGGCGGTCGGCCTTCTCGTGACCCTCAGAAGTTCCCCTCCTCTCATAATCCCATTTACCAAGGTGTGGTTTGCATTCGCAAAAGAAAACACAAATCCAAGTGCAGCCCAACAGAATCCCTCCTGACCCCAGCTAGTACCAACCTGAGGTAGATTAAAACCCAACTTTCCTAATGATAGCTCCTGTTAGGATAACGTGTAGCAACAGTGTCTGCCGTAATCAGACCAGACAGACGCCGAAGAACCTGAGTATGCTATTTGAACCCCAACCCAGCCTAACAAATATTTAAGAAGT
Source organism: Pygocentrus nattereri (assembly GCF_015220715.1). Lineage (NCBI taxonomy): Eukaryota > Metazoa > Chordata > Actinopteri > Characiformes > Serrasalmidae > Pygocentrus > Pygocentrus nattereri. Next base: position 12,969,106 of record NC_051221.1, read on the forward strand.
GACTCTGGAACTTGACCAAACTTGACAGGAAGTGTTAAATCTTCATAGTTTCGGCCAAATATTTCAAACTCTTTGGAGTACTCACCAGTGGGCTACTGAAGGCACGACTGCTGGGGGCTCCTGCTGTGACCCTTGACCCGTGAAGGCTGCTGTGGCCAGGCAAGTGTGCGTTGGCACCCTCTGGGCCGTCCTGGGCCTCCTCCAAAGAGAACAGAGGCGGCCGTCTGTTCTGCTGGTAAATAACCTCTTCATCCGTGTCCATCTCCCCTGCCAGGAAGGCCAGGCGCATGGCTGCAAAGCACATCGAGAGCGTGTTATCAGCCAGAGCAGGTGATTATGATGTAGAGCTGTGGTATTTCTCGAACTGAAAGGTAGGTGAGAACATTTGGGGCAATGCTGTAAACAAGATACAGGCAGACCCATCTGTGCTGTGCTGCACCATAGTACTGCACAGTGTGGGCTTTTCTACAGCATGCAGGTCATGAAGGGCTTGATAATTAGCTGAGAGTTCACTCTGGTGTGTTACAGCAGTGGTAGACCTGCCTTGCATATTGTCGTTGTACAAAAAAAAAAAAGCATTTTCACTTTTTAGATTTTTAATTTTCTGCATAATTTGAGCAGTTGTGCTTGACAATGTATGAAAATGTCATGATAGAAAAGCTCCAAAGCTGCTTTGAATGAAATCTCTTTACATAGACTCAGCATTGAGTGTGTTTACCTGCACTCAATAATCTGATCATAACTGGATTTCTGCAGGTATCTACTTATCCAAATGGTCATGTGAACACCACACTCTGATCTAGAAATCTGACCAAGAAATCCGGATTTCAGCTCAATAATCAGATTTATCAGTGAATCTAGACTCTTACTCTGATTTCTTTCGTATTTCTCAGTCTGCGCATGGGCGAAAACAGACGATGGAACCATGAAATGAGCAGCAGTGTTGCCGCGAGACGCAGCAAAACACTTTTGGAGCGACGCTGAAACCAAATGTCTGCTCGACAAAATAAAGGATTTAAATGTTCTTCATCTTCTAGATGATTTAAGTTCATATTTTCTGCTTTTTTTAAGCTGAGGCATGAAGTTTGAAAAGCAGAAATCCGATTACTGTCTGACTCATGTAGACCCGGAGTCTCCCCATTATCAGATTACTCCAGTGCATGTAAACAATTTGATTAGATTACTGACAAAATCTGATTTTCTGCAATTATCGAATTATTGAGTGCATGTAAACACACTCACTCTTCTTGCCTTCTCCTAAAGTTACCATTTCAGAGATACTTGTGTTTCTTTGGACAGTGATATTTTGTTATTTTCCCTGCTTTAACACACCTGACCCAACATTCAATTTACCAGGTAATGTAGAACCAGAGAAAATAAATATGTTCAGAAACTTGGCAGAAATTGTGGGGCATTTTGCTGTAGGTCTTATAAATTGCACTTTCACAGACACTATATATATATATATATATATATATATGTGTGTGTGTGTGTGTGTGTGTGTGTGTGTGTGTGTGTGTGTGTTTAAATGTGATACACAATTTATGTTTATATATTATTATTACTCTCCATTTTCTAAGCCGCTTCTCCCTCAGGGTCAGAGTCGCAGGGGGCTGCTGGAGCCTATCCCAGTGGTCATCAATCGGTCATCAAAAATGGATGGATGGATCGATATTATTACTACTTTTATTACTTTTACTATTATGTGTTTTATTATGACTATTATTATTTCATTTATATATATATATATATATATATATATATATATATATGCTGAAAAAACCACTAAAATGTGCTGGGAAGAGGAACCAGGACTGGGTTAGAGCTGAGAAAACGTTACCACCATCCACGGCTGTAATTCTGCACCGAAACTCACCGTTCTCCTCGTGGGGGAACTCAGTGCCCATTATGGTGCAGCGGCGGAACACCATTTTGTTCTCAGTCAGAGTGCCTGTCTTGTCTGAAAAGATGTACTGGATCTGCCCCAGGTCCTCAGTGATGTTGAGAGCACGACATTGCACTCGAGTGTCCTTCTCTTCATCATACAGATCCGCATCCTGAGTGATGAAGAACACCTGGCCCATCTTCACTAGCTCGATGGACAGATACAGCGAAATGGGGATCATCACCTGAACGGGGAGGCAGAGTATGAATAGACAGATTCTGCCAAACTGCCAATACAGATAAAAACATCCTCTCTGTCCTTTCTTCCCCAGTTAATGTGCATATTTGTTCTATTGATCACTCACAGCTCATTTAAAAAAAAAAAACCTGTGAAACATTCAAAAAGCATTTTTTACATTTTTTACCATATTTCTGTCATTTGACACAAAAACAAGAGGAAAACAGATTGAAGCGAATGGAATGAATGCAAATTGAATGTAGATGCAAAGCATTCTGTAACGGCTGCACTCAAATGTTGCTTTGTTTAACCCTTGTGTGGTGTTCAGGTCTGTGGGACATGTTTTCAATGTTTACCAAAAGAAAAAAAATGATGTGATTTATTATTATTTCAACCTCAGCTTCTGTGGCCTTTGATCATTTTCTGTGAAGAACACATAAAATAATACATTTTCAGTGACTTCACTCTGTTCACCCTCCACACATTTACATTACGCATATATATATATATACACACACACACACACACACACACACACACACACACACATATATATATATATATATATATATATATATATATATGTATGTATGTGTGTATGTGTGTGTGTGTGTGTGTGTCTGAGGGTGGACAACATGGACAGGCTGCTGACTGGCTACAGCTGCTAAAGGAGAACCCTACACTGGACACTTGTGATATTTTAAACACCTGGTATTTTTACATAAATTATTATGGCTCTATTGATTTAAAAAAACAGTAATGCAGTGGCTCCACTAGGCCACTGAGGAACAAACACATCAACACCACACAAAGGTTAATCCAAATATGTACATTGGTTCCACATGAATAAAAATATGAACTGAGTACATTCAAAGTAACACTTTTTACAGTAAACCATTTTAATTGGTTAAATCATTTAAATGGGATGAATGGAACTTTTCAGAGTTGAACATAAACACATTGTGTCATGTGAACATGCTGTACCTGCAGCAGGATGATCATAGTCAGGAACATGAAGACGCCTGACAGAACAGCAGAGGTAAACGTCCCATCACTGTTTGGGACAAAGTAGATTGGGACGCTTGAGAAAGTCTGCAACCAGATGGCATGACCTGATAGAGAGAGGAAAGTGAGGGGTGGGGTGGAGAGTGGGAGAGAGAGCAATAAAGAATATGGAAGAGAGAGAAAGAGAATAAAGGACAGAAAAGAGGAAAGAAATGAGAATGAGAGAGAACATAGAGAGAGAAAGAGTGAGAGAATAAGAGAGAGCATGAGAGAGAGAGAAAGAAAGAGAGAAAGAGAGAGAATATAAGACAACGAAAATATATAATAGGACAAAGAAAATTAAGGGAAGAAAGAAAGAAAGAAAGAAAGAAAGAAAGAAAGAAAGAAGGAGGAAAGAAAAGATGTGAGAGAACAAGAGAGAGAGAGCAATAAGAGACCAGAAAGAATGAGAACAAAAGAGACAGAAAATAAGCAAGAGTGAAAGGAAGAGAAGGGCAGAAGAGAGAGAGTGAAATGCAGAGACAGAGAGAGAGAGAAAGACAGAGAGAGAGAGAAAGAGAGAGAGAGAAAGAGAGAGAGCGTGTGAGACAGAGACAGAGAGAGAGAAAGACAGAGAGAGAGAAAGACAGAGAGAGAGACAGACAGAGAGAGACAGAAAGACAGAGAGAGAGAGACAGACAGACAGAGAGAGACAGACAGACAGACAGACAGACAGAGAGACAGAGAGAAAGAGAGAGAGAGAGAGCGCGCGAGACAGAGACAGAGAGAAAGACAGAGAGAGAGAGAGAGACAGAGAGAGACAGAAAGACAGAGAGAGAGAGAGAAAGAGACAGACAGACAGAGAGAGACAGACAGACAGAGAGAGAGACAAAGAGAGAGAGAGAGAGACAGAGAGAGAGAGAGAGAGAGAGAGAGAGAGAGAGAGAGACAGAGAGAGAGAGAGAGAGAGAGACAGAGAGAGAGAGAGAGAGAGAGAGAGAGATTAATCTTTTGCTTTCTGCCGTCTTAACCGACCCCTCAGAGGCTCTGTGTCTGTCCTTCGCTGGTCGAGACCTCACAGAGTGAGTTTTCTACTCAAGGTCATAACAGCACTTTGTAACTTCATCTGCTGTGAGATCATCGTTCATGCAGTGAAGCTCAGGCAGAATAAAGACGCGACTTTTAACTTCAGCAGATCGACAGAGCTCCTGTGTGTGACCTGTGCTCTGTCACACGTTTCTTTACAGTCTTCATGTTTTCACTTCGCTGTGCTGAGTGTGTAAGTGGTGTGTGGAGTTCAGAGTGCAGAGAACCTCCTCCTCCTCCTCACTTACCCACAGCGACAATCAAACACATGCAGATGAGCAGCAGCACGCAGAAGAGGACCTCCGTGTTCATCTTCTTCTCCAGCTTACTGCGCTTGTATCGCAGCCTGTTGTTGTTCAGCATGGACTTGGTCTCATGGCCTGCAACGAACAAGTCATCAATGAAGAAATCAAGTCCATAACATAGCAATAATCAGGTAAAGGCCATAATTAACAGCACAGTAATGAGCCTTACTTTTTAATTATTATAGACATCCTCTTCATCACTGTTATCATATTTACAGATATATTACAGATTATTTTCAGTTTGGTTGCAGTGGACAAATAAATGTGGAACACTACAAGGCTACTTTTAAATACTAAAGGCTAGATTTAAATACTAAAGGCTACTTTAAAATAGTTCAGGGGAGGGGGTCAGAATGCACACCACACTGCAGTGCATGCTGGGAACTGTAGTGCATCTCCGGGCGAAAGGAGCTAATAAGAATAGAAAATGAAAATAATTTCAGATTGTGTCGCGGGCCTGACTTGGCCCACAGGCCTTGTGTTTGACCCATGGGGTGTGGATAATCCATATCGCTGCTGTCGGAACAAAACCTTGTATTTTTAGTTATTAAACAGAATTTGAAAATGCCTGTTTCCCTTTATGAGAGAAGTTCATGATGAATGGACCAGAAAAAAAAAAACTGCCCAAAATGACTCTGAAGTCTGGCAGTCTGGTTCCATTGACTTACATTAAAAGTAAAGTAAGTTTTTCCCTCTCCTGACCATTTTGCAGATACACGTTTTCATTCCAACAACAGTGATATATAAGAGTGAGCTCAGTGGATCAGTTGGTGGTTGTTGTTGAGTTGCTGTAACTACAGTTTGTATAGAATGTAGCCCCCCACAAGTTATCAGACCCTGATGTAGGTGCAGCAGTTGCATGGTGGAAATAAACGCCAGCGAGTAACCATCACCTGCAGTCGTGTACAGGCAACTGAACTGACAGTGGCGTGCTTCTGATTATATGTCTACTTTGTGGCCTTTAGCAGTGAAATGTCCAGAGTTACTGCAGATACAGTGTTCATGAAAGTTTTTGCAATTTAAAAATTTTCCACATTATTATTCACAGTTCTTCGAGATGAATGCTGCCACTGTGTGTATTGCTGCATGCTGTTGTCCATCTTTATAGATAGCAGTATGAGGTAGAGTGTCAGAAACCACATATGTAAGTCTATTTGAGATTACCTGACAACTCAAAGCTCAGACGGGTTTTAAGATGATTTAGGCATGCACTTTGTAGGCTGCAGTGCTCATTGGAGAGCTGTAAGCTTCTATTACTTGTTAGCTACATTAGCCTTGTAGCTCCAGGGAAGGTTCAGACACGAAACATGTCTTGGCTGATGTGCATTAAGGGGAAAAACATGCAAAAAAAAAAAGTCTATATATATCTTTTTAAAAAAAAGCAAGCATGACGCAGGGGCTGGAAACAGCACTGTACCTGCATACACCACTATTCCTGAGGCATCAGCTGTATTTCTGACAGTGCATCCACGCAGCAGGAGGTTCTCAATGCCAAAACCTGTCTTCCTCCTGTCTTCTTCCCTGTAAAGAACACACACACACACACACACACACATGCACACACACACACACACGCACACACATGCATTTCACTGCCAGAATCCTTCCAATACTGATGCTGTAATGGACATGTTGGGTCTTTCGTGTCTTATCTGGTGTTTTCTGCTAGATGTGCTGCCATTCAACCTCTAATTCTGAACACTGAATGAAATGCTGAATTTTAGATGGAAATTGGGCCAGTATGTGTTGGATGACAGAGCAACACACAGGAAAGGGAGCATCTCAGCTCATATTTATTGCCCTGGACAGAAGCTGGAGCCGGGCCTTGGCTGAGCACACTGACTAGATGAAGCAACGTGAGAGATGAAGAGTCGAGTGCAGGGCGGATATCTGATCAGGATGAGTCAGCTTACAGCGACATATTCCAACTGCTTTCTTCCTGACAACAATCTCTACCTGAGAACTGACAAAACCATTCACAGAATTTTCTAATTACTTTGCGTAATTAAATGGTTAACATGTAATAAAGTCATTCCGAGTGATTTGATATAAAATGCGCAATTCTAGTGAAAGTTACCAAGTCAGAATTGTGAGCGGTGCTGGGTCAGATTCACAAAAGTGTATTAAGAACAAAAATCTTTGTAAATGTTTTTTCTTAAGTTCGTCCGTAGGGAACAAGTTACAAGAAACTTCAAGGTTCTTAAGAATTGCCTTAATTTATTAATTTATTTTCTATTTCTAACGATTTTCTCAAGAATAATTGCAAGAACAAGTGGTATTCCTGAAAATATTATGTTCTTAAATGTTTCCTTCACCTTACAAAAGCCTTACCTTCGTCTTAGGCTTTGTTTTTTTTTTCCAGACCTGATTATTCAATCCAGACATTTAAATAATTTAAGCAGAGGTCCTTTTTGCGTATGTTGCCTTGAGGCAACATTGTACAACAATGGGAGGAATTGATATAGAGCAGTGTTCCCTGAAGTGGTGAGACCTGAATTGCGACTGGCTAAATCTATTCCACTGTCGCACAATGTTGTTTCTAGGCAACAAACATATTTCTGCAAATTCTCATAACATGTACAATGTTATTGAAAAGTGAGGAAAATGAATTTGTTGCCCTGAGGCAACATTGTGCAATAGAGGGTAAAAACAATTAAGATTATCTTCAGAGAAAATTTGAAATCATTCTTATAACCTTTTAAGTGTTTGTCTTACGAACCTTCACAAGCTTTTTCTTGAGGACGTTTTCATGAATCTGGCCCAGATGTCCAAAGTGATTAATGCCTCTCAAAGCTGCCTCACAGAGTGTTATTAACAGGGGTGTGCATCTTGTCTTTGTTTGATATTCAAGTATCTCTAAGGGTTCATGAACAGACAATCGGCCCGAGCAGTCATTTCAATACTCAAATACTAGCGCTTTGAACAGTGCAGAGTACCACAGAACTCTTGCTCATCCTTAGTTGTGACATGAAATGGTTGCTGATGTGTTGCCTGAGGAACGTTTAAGCCTAAAATATCCATTCCTGGCAAAGAGGTACATGTATGGTCTCATAAGGCCCAAAGAAAACTTTTCCAGCTTACTGTATTTTTACTATTTATAATACTATCACTATTTTACCATTTTACCATTATCAACATTACGTATAAAAACTCTGAAGACACGTGTAGGTTCACTGGTCATTTCTGATAGTTAATGAAACGGCTATAGTCAAAGCCAATGTTGCTGACCCTTGGTGTAGTATGTAGTCAAGACATTTTAACAAATAATAATTAAAAATGGACTGAACCTTATGCTCAAACTTGAAAGCATGTGTATTGTTACACTCATAATGAAAGGCCTGAATACCAGAGTTTTCTACCCTAGCTCATGTGGACCTCCCTGGTCTCCATTTATTTAACTTGGACTTCAAAAAGGTGCATCAACTCTCTTTTGTGTGTTGTACTTCACTGTTTAAGGTCCATTTAGGCTGTTAAATGGTTAATGTCTCAGCATTTCCCCTTGTATTTCTTATCTACTGCTTGTTACTGTTTATGATTTATCACCTACTTTAAATCTAATAGATATGTTATGCAGCTAATGACAGAGAGAAGTTACAATGTGGCCCATATGAGCTCTTAGAGTTTAAAGGGTTAATTATTATCCATGTCTCATGTAACACCGTACCACAGACAAATGGACTTCTCAGGGCGTTCTGAATTGATGTTAACGAGCAGGCTAATTATGTTATTGCAGCTTACTGTCTTCTAGTCTGAGGAGAGGGGAAAGGGCCCATATAAAACAAAGCACAGTGTCACGCTTTCTCAGCTACGTGATAACCCACTTACTACAGCTGCTCCAGCACGCACAATAGAGCTAAATCTGTTTTCCTGGCCTACTTCACGCCCTGGACGTCCCTGGACGTTCTCGAGTGGGTCGTGTGACACTAATTTGACCGCTGGTACCACTTTCCCCTTGTTAGGGAACAGGCGGCGGTGTGGCCGGCAAAACACACAGAGCGGACATTCCGCACTCCATTCATTGGTATGGATCAGGCAAATAGAGAGCGGCAGTGGAGGTTGGATGTGGTTGATCGTGCATGAAATTGACTGTTGAGAGTTTCTCTGATACTCACAAAAAGCCATTGAAATGGTTGAGGTCGTCGTTGGGCTTCTCGCAAACGACGATGCTGCTGAAGTTCAGAGGTTCGAACGAAGAATTCTGAAACACACAACCAGCATCTATGGCTTAACATTTAATTTCATGTATGCTCGACTTAAGACCAATTTTGTTGTGAAATTAGGGCTGAGTATACTGATCCCTTGACTTTGACACAGATCCCTGAATGTTACTTCAATGTAATATCTCATTAAGGTAAAAGTTAAACAAACCCAATTTCAAAAAAGTCGAGAAAGAAGCTAAAATGCAAGTAAAAACAGAAACCAGTGATTCAGGAATATACTTCGACCTGTATTTGAACAAAAACAGTACCAATACAAGCTATGTAATGTTTTATCTTATTAACTTCACTGTCTTTTTGTAAAGCACTTGCAAAAAACTTATCGGCAAAAAAACAACAGTTTCAAAATATTGTTCCTTAATCCTTTCAGTGCAAGGATTTCAGCCATTTCACCCTTTATAGTGCATAATATCATCAAGGGAATCCAGAGAAATCTTAAAGGGCGTAAAGGTCAAGACCAAAAAAATCACATATAAATGCACATGACCTTTCACCCCTCAGAGGGTGCTGTATTAAAAATCGACATGTTTCTGTGATGGATGTCACTGCATGGGCTTGGGAATCATTTGAAAAACCATTATAAATAAACACTGTCCGTTACTGCATCCACGTTAAGACTGTACGATGCACAGGAGAAGTCACATGTATAAAAATGCTGCCAACTTCTCTGGGCTCAAGCGCATCTGTAATTGACTGATGCACACATGTCTGGAGAAATAAGAGATGTCCTGCTCTCTGGGCCAAAGAAGAAAAAGACCACACTGACTGTTACCAGCATATAGGCAGGGTCTGTCACGGTATGGAGGTGTATTGGTGGGGAACCTGCATTGACACATATGCTGCCTTTTTAGACACTGTCTATTTCAGGATGTCCATGCGTCCACAATGTCCATTTTAACATGACAGCACCAAGCCACATTCTGCATGCGCTACAACAAGGCTACTTAATCAGAGAATGTGGGTGCTTTACTGGCCTTTCTGCAAACCAGAACTGCCTTTCATTGAAAATGTGTGTTTTATTAAGCTCAACATGTGACCAGAAAAGGCCCTGTATATTTATACTTGTACAACAGTAAAATGGCAAATAAATATATTCAAGTTTTCAAAACAGGATTGGTTTGTGTTTTCAGTGCCCAAATGTTAAGATAATCCTTTAATAGTCCCACAATGGGTAAATTCACGAAACCACACGTGGCCCATACGGGGCAATGCAGTGATAAACATGCTCCCATTCCAGTTTGTTTGGAATGTGTTGCTGGTATCACATTTAGAATGAACGTGTATTTACAAAAAAACTCAAATTAAGTTCATAAACTAAAGCATAAAATATTAAATTTTTGTACCGTTTTCAATTTAATACAGGTCTAATTTACTAATCACTGCTTACTGTTTTTACTGTTTTTTTCTTTTTAGGAATCAGGGTTGTGTACTTTAGTACTTTTTGTACGTTGTACTTTAAAATGCACATATTGGAATTAAAATAAACTATACCAATATGAAAATACGGGTACCTTCACACAGAATGGACAGCCAATCAGATTTTGGAACGAGAATACTTATTGGCTCACTGAGGTAGCTGTTAAATATTGTTTATGTATTGAAACTTGGCATTGAATGGCACATCATTTTTCAATACCTTGTAGTAATTTGGTACCAAGAAAAGTATTTAATCATCAGCTCCTCATGACATATTGTGTATTTGTTTAGTTGGTGCATATGACTTTTTTCAAGACTCGACTGGGCCTGAATATTCTGCAGAACAGTCTACACTACTGTGGTCTTATATACAGTACTGTCCAAATGTCTTAGACACTTAAGCAAATAGTTTGAAACCATTTTCTGACCAAAGCAAATTCTTACTACCAGGACAAATAGCTTTTTAAATGGAAATTTCTCAGGTATGCACAGTGCTGTATGTGGCTTTCACATCCGTATCAATATATTTGACAGCAGATGCTCTTTGTAGACATACGACAATATAAATTCGGTTTAGTTGGTGTATCTGACATTTTCCAAAGTCTAGACTGGGCCTAAATTGCTTTAAAATCCACCTGCTTTCAGAAAGGTCTTTTTGTAATGGGAATAGTTGTACAAAGAAGCAAGAATGATAGACTGAGAGAAAAAAGTGTGGGTGGAGAGGTGGGGGGGGGGCAAATAAATAGGAGGGAGTGGTGGCTTCCTGCAAAAACCATGAAAACTAACCTGTAACACCTGTATCTTTAAAACCCAATGACATTAACAGTGGAGTACTTTGCATGTCACTAAGATGAATCATATGCTCGGAATGTAAACTACTGGGAGCAGTCAGAGATGGCATGTCCTCAGTGGGTTTAGGTATGACCGTGACTATTTTCGTTCCTGTACCAGACAAGATGAGCTCTGCTGTCCCTGCAGGTCATGGATTCTGACCCTGCTAAAGACGGCACACTCACTCATGGTACTCAGAATAGATGCCGGAAAATATTTACTATGTGTAAATGATTATGTAGAAAATACTTGCAAAGGTATTGTATATGCAAAATTCAGATACATGGGTTCCACATGAATGAAATCATAAACACAGTTTTTGCCAAAAGTAAGTGAAGAAAGACAAAGCTGTGGTTGGTGTGGTGTACTTGGTAACATCTTTGCCTTCTATGCTGTAGAGTGGGGTTCAATTCCCCTCCTAGGTAAGCACCCTATACTGTACCAATACAGGTCCTTGGGCAAGACCCCTAACACTACCTTTGCCTACCTGTGTAAAAATGATCAAATTGTAAGTCGCTCTGGATAAGAGCGTCTGCCAAATGCTCTAAATAAAAGGGTTTTGTGTTATTTTGTTCATGTGGAAATTATAGACACATTTGAATGAAGTAAATTCAACAACCAATGGAAAACCTTGAATTGTTCGAATTTAGTGAGTTTTTGAACAGAGCCACACAAATCATAATCAAACTGGGGTTCAATCCACCATCTAGACAAGCACCCTACACTATACCAATAAGAGTCCTTGGGCAAGACTCCGAACACTACCTTCACCTACCTGAGTAACAATGATCAAACTGTAAGTCACTCTGGATAAGAGTGTCTGCCAAATGCTGTAAATGTACATCATGCTTCTTAATAAACAGTGCATTACATTTATCTAGTACTTTTATTCTGTCATCACTTTATACATGGTGGAAATTTGGGAGGGACATATAGATAGAGACAGACAGACAGCAAGACAACTGATTGTATGACCTGTTTCCCAGGCACAGGATCAGATGTAGCCCCTTAAAATCCCGGGCTTATTACATATTCAGGCATATTATTTAGTAACTACAGGGACTTCAGTGCAATCTGCTTGAGCTATTCTTAGGTTATAGAACTGTGTAATAACGTATGCAATAACTTATTACCAAATCTTACACAGTCAGTGGGGATTCTCTAATAAAAAGGCTGTCATCTGCATTTGCAAGACAAAGGCATTTATTTTAGTATATAAACAGTTCTGAGTTGCAAGAGGTCTAGCCATGTCCTCACTGTGCTGGAGAAGCCGGGCACCACTTTCCTCTGCTTGAGGTTAGTCTCGCCGTCCAGATTGGCCGTCTCCATGTGGCACACTCCATTAGGGTCGGAGGTGTGTAGGAGCAGGATGTCTGCGGGAATTATCTCATTGGAGAGCACTCTCACAAAATCCCCCACCCTCACATCCTTCCATCTCCTCTCCACAAAGCTTCGCTGGCTCCTGCAGGACACAAACACACACACATACTCAGCATGTAAACTAAAGCCACACGCCATATAAACAGTCGCTCAAAAAGACCTGAATACTGAGCTGAGGAAAACACTGTAAAATAATCTTATATTCAGTCACACATTGCTTTCAATCTGATACTGGTCTAATTTTATGTTCTAATCTAACGAGAAGCAAAACATGTAGTGCACCATTAATTAACTCACTAATTATGTCAAGTTGTTTATTCATGTATGTTATGTTGATGAATTCCATAATGTGTTTGGATCTAATTATTTACACTAGCTGTCAAAAATTTGGGGACATCCCGTCTCTCAAAATGTTTCAATACTAATTGTCATGTTTTCAAATTAAAGGAGTATAATGTATCACAATGTTAATTTCACAACATACACTATACAGGGTAATGTCAGGGTTATTGTCACAAGAGCAATAACTACGATTGTCTCACAATGTAATTGTCACAATGTCACAACAGGGACTGTAGTGTAATATGCCACAATGTGTCACAATGTCACAACAGTTATTTGCACCTCAGTATTTATTGTTTATTATTACTTTTGGGAGTTAATTGGGACCTTGAGTACACTATTTTGTTCCACCTCATGTACCACGTGTGATGCAAATGACAATAAAGCCTTATCTTATCTTATCTTATCTGAACAGACACTACAGTGTAATATCTCAAAGTGTGTCACAATGTAACAACAGATACTGTAGTGTAATATCTCACAATGCAAACGTCACAACACACAGTATAGTGTAATACCTCACACTGTAAATCAGTGTCACAGTGGACACAACTGTGTAATACCTCATGGTGTCAAAACAGGCAGTGAACAAGAACTGGGTGGGCATGTTCATGACCGCAAGCCTGATGTTCCTGTGCTTTGACTTTGGGTTAAATGGTATGGTATGTCCTCAGCTGGGCCGCAGAAGGACAAGGACTCCTAAAAGCAATCCTATGTAATGGCATTTTCATCAAACATGCTGTCTTGCATGCGGGACTGGATCAGGAACATTTTTTAACAGGACATCTACGACAAGCCACATCAGCCACTCCTAGTTTGACAAATAACAGACGTATCTGTCAGATGCACTTTGTGTGCAAACAATGTGCTCTCTTATAGACTGTTTAACAAGCTGTGCAACATAGGGCCTGAAGGAGTATCAGTGATGCACTGTAGAACTATGTTTGAACTTTCATCTTAGGTTTGATGGTCATCACATTCATGTCAGCCAGTTTCATGTAGGTTATCTCTATGTATCTGACCTATTTCTAACCCACTTTAGCTCAGTAATCATTAGATGGGTTTTATGTTATGGAACATGAGTTGTTCTGTATTTTTACTTGCTTCCGAGATGTGAAATTTGGAGCAGACACTCTAAACTGTTATGCCAAGTGATGAAACCGCTGACAAAAGAATGTTAGCCCGCAAAAAAGGACGAGAATTTTGGACTTTTCTGCTGGGATGGCAATTCTCCAAATGGGCTACACTGTGTGAATTTCTAACAGAGCTGCTTTGTTGGAAGAAAAAGAGTTTCAGAGCACCAGGCTTGGTGTACTGACCCTGAGCACTGGCGCTGGGATTTTCAGTTAAAATCACTTTAGAAGCCTTCTGTACTGCTTAGTTCTGTACATGTTCTGTAAACAGAATGAGGAGCCGATGGAGCTGGTATTACAAAACCAATATTTTTAATATAAAATGTCGTTTGCATCTGTGCCTTATTGAATGAAAGCCAGGGCATGCTGTGGTTTTGATGTAGCTAGTAAAAAAACACATAATGTTACCAAATGTGGCTTTTCCGCCCCAAAGCGTTTTTCAATCCACTCCTGTGCCTCGCGTCAGAGTGTAGATAGAGCACTTCCTTCTAGACGTAACCATTTTTACATTTACATTTATGGTGTTTGGCTGATGCTCTTATCCAGAGCGACTTAAATTTGGTAATTTTACACAGGTAGGCCAAGGTGGTGTTAGGAGTCTTGCCCAAGGACCCTTATTGGTATAGTGTAGGGTGCTTGCCCTGGTCGGGGATTGAACCGCAGTCTACAGCGTAGAAGGCAAAGGTGTTAACCACTACACTAGCCAACCACATTTTCAAGGGATCTACCCTGTCTAAAAGCATTTACGTTATCTAGAAAACATGTAACTACTTGATTTTGAATGGAATTTGCACATAAACATTAATCTCCACATCATGTAATGCATATTCTAGGTAACAAAATTCTGGGGCTCCCTGCAAGACTGAGGGTTATGGCTCGAACTCTGCTTTGATCTAAGCTCGTGACTGCTAATACATAGTATTCAATTTATACAATGGACTTTTTTTGTACTAAAGTTCAATTTACATTTAAAGTCAATGTAAAATACCCTGTGTTAACCCTTTAAATGGCCAGGGCCTGTTGGCGAACCCAAAGTTTTATCCCACAATTCTATAACCTGAGAATAGATCAACCAGTTTGAATTGAAGTCCTTGTAGTTACTAAATAATAAACCTTAATGTGTAAGAAGCCTGGAATATTAAGGGCTTAATCATTATTAATACTAAATGTAATTATTTGTTGAATATAAGCTGCTTGTAAAAGCAAAAAGCCACCTGAGGCAGTGTGTTACAGTGATTTTACTCTGCGTCCTGCCTTCTTTCATACAAAGCCAATTCCGAAAAGGCTGGGACTACTAATAAAAACAGAAAACAGTGCTTAGTAAATTCTGGTTGACCTGTATTAAATTGAAAATGGTACAAAAGCACAATATTGGTTGAAAACGTTGGTAAAGAAGCATGTTACATCATCTTTCCTTTTTCACTGCATTATAATAATCACCTGGGGACTGAAGACACTAAGTGATTCAGTGGTGAGCCTCAGCCCGTACTTGCTGATAAAGGACTAGGCCTTTTTCATGTTTGCATCACCTGAAAACATTTCATAATGTTTCTAGTCTTAAACAGCTCATGTCCCAGCTGTTTTGGAACATGTTGCTGGTGTCAATTTCACAATAAATGTATGTTTAAATGTATAAAAAACAAGGAAGTTGATAAGGTAAACCACTGCATGCACTTTATGGACAAAAGTATTGGGACACCTATACAGCACACCTACCTTTTATGACATCCCAATCTAAATCCATAGTCATTAATATGGTGTTGG
Organism: Pygocentrus nattereri; assembly: GCF_015220715.1. Classification (NCBI taxonomy): domain Eukaryota; kingdom Metazoa; phylum Chordata; class Actinopteri; order Characiformes; family Serrasalmidae; genus Pygocentrus; species Pygocentrus nattereri. Next base: position 12,984,686 of record NC_051221.1, read on the forward strand.
TCCCCCCTTTTGCAGCTATAACAGCTTTCACTCTTCTGGGAAGCTTTCTACAGGATTTTGGAGAGTGCCTGTGGGAATTTCTACCCATTCATTCAGAAGAGCCTTTGTAGGTGAGACACTGATGTTGGACGAGAAGGCCTGGCTCACAATCTCAGTTCTAGTTCATCCCAAAAGTGTTTGATGGGGTTGAGTTCAGGACTCTGTGCGGGCCAGTAAAGTTCTTCCACACCAAACTCAACCAGCCATGCCTTTATGGAGCTGGACACATACAACTGTCCAAAATGTCTTGTTCTGCTAAAGCATTAAGATTTCCCTCCACCGGAACTAAGGGGTCTAGGCTGACCCCTGAAAAATAACCCCATAGCATTATCCTTCCACCAAACTTTACAGTTGGCACAATGCAGTCAGGCACAAGATGTTCTCCTGGCATTGGTCAAACCGAGACTCGTCCATCAGACTGCCAGATAGAGAAGTGTAATTCCTCACTCCACAAATGTTTTTACACTGTTTGTTTCCAGAATTCCGCCAGAATTCCAGAATTTCACTGATGTTCACAAACCCAGCCGCATGACAAGTTCTTTATAATATGTGCATATTTTACCACCCTAAGGGTCCCGCTGCTCAGGCCCCCCACAGCGTGAGCTCTGCAGGTCCCTCCCCTATAAATGATTCTAGCTCTCTTAAAGTTCAGTTCAAGTTCAGCTCATCAGGCGTTGCTTAAAACCCAAAGTTTCTTGACAATGTTTTGCATGTTTTTTCAAATACTAAGTACTTTTAAGTACTAAACATAACATTCATTAAACATTACTGCTGACCACAAAGAAAACTCTCCCCATCTACCAAACAGCAGTAATTAATTCCAATTTAATGAAGCTTCCTCCTTTACCTGCGTATCTGCAACGGGGACTCACTGCAGAATACAGCTGCATAGGCATAATATGAGGAAAAATCTACTGTGAACAACACAGAAAGCTAAACATTTAAAACAGATCTAAACAGAACTGATTCAAGGGCATAAATGATGTAAAATATTTGCGGCTTGAAAAAAAAAAAAAAAATTCCAAATGTGTAGATCACAGTACCATGACACTATTAAGCAGATCTCTAAAGGCCTACAAAACCGCTGCTTCAACACGTCTCACGCAGCCTGCAAGCAGCTGCTGAAAGAGAGAGCGAGAGAGAGCGAGAGTCTTGACATCTTAAATTTAGCGACAGCTCAGTTGCCACCAGTTCGGATGTTTCGAAACATTTTCTTTCAACAGCGTTTGTGAGTCTATGTGCGTAAGTGTGATCATGCCTGGGATAAGAAATATTCCAAAAGAAGACGAGTGTTTGCACTTTGTGATAAGCAAGACATCTATTTCTGGCAGGCGGCTGTCAGTGGATGTGTGTAAGTGTGAAAAATAATAATATTTGGGCAGCACCTGCGGTTCTATTCCCTGGCTGTGTCGGAGGGTGAGACAGCACCTCCCCGGCTGTGTTGCTAGACACAGCTGTGCACATCTGCATGGGTTTTTTGTATTAGAGGGCCACATGTTCTTGAGTGTTTTCTCTAGTCTTTGAACTAGTGACAAGTCAGCTTATATGGATGTAGCTTAATAAACAAAGCAAAATACAGATTTATGCTAGATTACACTAGATCAGATTAGATTCCGGTAGATTACCTTAGTCTGGATTACAATATATCAAATATCAATGACGCTTTCGAAATTTCGGCATAATTAGACAGTTTGGATAAATAAAGTCATTGTAAATGCTTTGATATGAAATGGTCCATTCTAATTGTGTGACGTCTGAAGCATGTAACCACACGGAAAGCCAGAAAATAGTCACCTGATCAGTTTTTGGCTTAAAATGTATTTTGTAAAGTCTGTGCACAGCAGAAAGATGCATGCGCATGTTATTAGGCAAAACGGTCCCCAAAGAAAACTTATTTTTTTTAGATTTAACTCTATCTTACCCATATCGACGTTACATACGGTATACAAACTCGGAAGAGTTGTATAGCTTCACTAGTAAATAATATATAATAGATAGTAAATAAAACGGCTGTATTTGTGTTACGGACATTGTGACACCTGGTTCCTGTCACCACCACTGTAAAGATGGTAGTTAAAAAAAATACTACCAAACCACTCTGAATGACTTTGTTTACATCTCAACCACCTGGTTATGCATAAATTTTGCAAAAATAATGGAATGTCCTTTAAACCCTAAGGGCTCATATGTGGACATATCAGTTCCTCACGCTACCAACTACATAACTTTGCTTCACACTATCCATCCATCCATCCATTTTCTAAGCCGCTTCTCCATCAGGGGGGTGGTGCTGGAGCCAGTCCATCGCAGGGCAGACAGACAGACACAGACAGTCACTCACGCTTAGGGGCAATGTAACATGTACAATTGGCCTGACTGCATGTCTTTGGACTGTGGGAGGAAACCCACGCAGACACAGGGAGAACATGCAAACTCCACACTGAGAGGACCCTGGTCGCCCGGCCGGGGAATCGAACCCAGGCCCTCCTTGCTGTGAGGCGACAGCACTACCCACCACGTCACCGTGCCGCCGTGCTTCACACTATTTATAGAATGATTTCAGGCAGACACTGAATAATAAGTCTTGAGGTTATTAATGGAATAATAAGCCTGAAGGTTAAACAGGTATTTAAATACAATTTCAGGTTATACAACCTGTTCATAAGGTATGTAACCTCCAAGAACTCGGTGACACACACATCTACAGTAAACCTACCGAAACCTTTCAAGATTTTTCAGTCCACTGAACCCACTGCATTCCAAGTGGCTTCAAAGATAATGAACAAGCCGGATGAATGAGTGGCATTTGTTGAAAACACAGTGGGGTGGATTATGCGCTACTGTGAGAAACACACCCTGACAAAGCAAGTTATGCATCATCAGCATGTCAGAGCTTTTAGAGAACCAAATATGAGGGAAACAAGCGAATCCACAAGTATGAAAGATTCATATGAATTATTAGACATTTAACTGAGGTATTTTGTTGCTCACCAGTGACCCCTACCTTATGCCACCCACTGGTCACTTTATAGGCCCAGCCCATTGTTTAGGTGTATAGTTAGCCCATCATTGGAGCCCTGTTGACCAGATATTTGGATGATGGGCCCTTCTCAGCACAAGAGAACATAGTCTGATTTGCAACAGAAAAAGAAGAAAAAGAGCCGCTCTGCAGCATTGATGGAGGGTTAAATGATGGCTGACATACACTGTGCTTCAGCAGATGAACTACAGTCTCTGTTCACCAGCAAGAAAGGGCTTCTAATAAAGTGGACAGGCTGAGTTGATCTGAACTAAGCAATATTTCCCTCATGCTCAGAAATCCTGCAGTATGTTGGAGGCTAATGAGGTACGTCTTGGGGTAAAATGCGTATAACTCGACTCACAAATGCAGAGATATGAGTTGCTTTTGCTCCACCTCTGAATACAGCGCGCTGAATATTGCAAGCGGTAGCAACGTTACATAGAGCAATAACCATCTGATTATCAGATTAGTGAAGAAATATTACTGTTAATGTTTTCCCCCCGAGGGTTCACATCAGCAGCAAGTGGGGTGAATACTATTACTGCTGCTATCTAATGTCACTGGATTAGTTCGTGATTATAGAAATAAACCATAATGCACAAACAGCAGCTCTCTGAGCGGACGAAAAACATGTTGATGCTTGAAGCCACAGTCCCTTTAACCTCACTTATTATGGTGCATTTACTCTTAAGGCCCAGGTCAGAACTAAATAACTCGTGAACTGGTTTATGAGAATATGTGGTTCAAGTACATGAGTGAAAAAACAATATGAAAAAAACGGATCGCAAATCATGGTCAAGCAAAACCACGCTGGAAAAAAGCACGTATTTGCTGTAACAGAGGTCACAGGCCCTCACAATACAAATCCCACTGTTTTTTTCCTTTTCACTCCTGGATAATTGGACGATTTGTGCAACCGACTGCTCACTGTGCCACAAATGACTTCTAGCTTAAAGCTAAGCTGAACGGTCCAAAGCACCTTCACTGTGTGTGAAATCTGAAATGGTGAAATGCTGCATGATTAGTAAGTCGCAGGTTCACAGTGACAAACTTGTTACGTCAAGAGTTAAAAGGGGACCTATTATGCTAATTTTCAATGAGCATAATTTTATGTTTGGCGCCTACTAGAGCAGATTTACATGCTTCAGTGTTCAAAACCACATTATTTTTCACCCTCTGTTAAAGTTCCTGTGTCTTTAAGCCCCGCCTCCAGATGTACATGCTGTTCTGTGAATGGTCATCCCGTCTAATCTATTTTGTCCGAACTGCCAGAGCAATTCCGCCCTTAAATGTTCCGCCCCTGTCTTGCAGTCTGCAGCCAAACCCTTCTGTCCTGAACAGCTGTAAACTCCACTGTAGCTATTTTTCCAATGGCATTGGTTCTTATCAGTCTGAGAGAGTCCGATCCTGAAAGTCAAGTCAGTGTCTTTTTGGAACGGCTACAAAACTGAATACACTCTTCCTGGCCTCCAGTAGTTGCTGTATGTTGTGTGAGCTTTCCAGCTTTGCAGCTTGCCAGTAAGAGGGCAGTAAGCATCATGCCACGAGATTGTGTCATAAAGAGCTGTATAACACGCTAAAGGCAAACGGAAATCTGGAAAAGCATGATTTGTCTCCGTTAACACACACGGTACAGTGTGATCAGTTCCGAATGACTTCTTACTCTTTTTTCCAAAGTCAGTGTGAATTCAAAATCAAAGTGAACGTGAACCAGAAAGCATTTTCATTCTGAACTGTGACATATTACTGACGGAAATCATTCGATTTTTCTATGACAGTTCAGGGTCAAACACACATGTACATCTTTCATATTTGTCACAAAAAGTGTGTAAAGGCAACCGCCTCTAGTCATGGGACAGTTGTCCTTTCACAACTTTTGTGAATACTAGGGATGGTTGTAACACTGCCATAGGGCAGCTGTAACATGCATTGGTAATACTGTAAAATGCAGTACAGTATCAGAAGGGAGGTCTACTTCTGACCCTTCATAGGATTCTGAGCTGTTAGTGGTTATACATCTCTTTTGAAATGTGCACATCTATATTTTTCAAAATAAATTTATCTTATTGAATGTTTGAGCTTCATTTGTTGCTCTACATACCAAAGGAAATAGTCTAGGTTTCTTTAGTTCCTATTTATTTTAGCCTTTTTTTTCCCAAACACAATTTAATTGCAGCGTTCAATGCACTGAGTACTGTACATTGAAAGTTTCACCAAAGCCTTGTATCCTGTCCTAACACACTTCAACAGTTTTATTTTTAGTGGACAGATCCATGATTACAGCAATACATGTTTTATTAAAATAGACACAGGGACCATCTGAAGAGAAAGCAACGTGAGAAAGTGAATATGTTACCCCACAAGTAGATTTTTCCCCTGGAAAAGGGGTATTTAAGGTACACGGCTGGATCTTGTTGTACATTCTACAAACCTTGATGAACAAAAAATGTACCTGCACTTTTGTGTGACAGTGATGAGGCAAAATGGTCCCCAAAGAAAGCTTAAGTTTTTCAGATTTACCACTATTTTATCATCATCAACAGACGACGCGTGCAGGTTCACTAGTTCAGGTTCACCTTGTTTACACAATTTGGTGGAATTGGCCATTAACCATCACCCTGAAGACTATAAACTGCAGCTCAGATGGACTAATTCTGTATTTCTGCATTAAAGCTTCCTCAGCCATTCTAAAAAGTTTGAATAAGTTTTATAAACTTTTATAAAGTAGTTCTGGTCCTGAAATCTGATTGGCTGAGCCACATTCAAAACAACCAACCCTGTATTACTGCACCACAACACAAAAAAACCCTGGTGCTGTTAAAGGATTAGTCTTTGTCTCTGATCCTCATAGTACTGATCGTAGCTAAGTGTACTGATGAAGTAGGAGCCCAGTTCTGTTTAAACTCAGGGGCTGAAACTGTCTTTCTTTACCAGAACAGGGCTGGACAGCTAACAGGCCAAAAGACAGGTTAGCTAACATGCTAAACTACCCCAACATTAATACCACAGGCGTGAATTAAAGTGCTCGCGATATGATTCGCTGAAAACCGGCAATATAAAAGTCTAAAGAAAGTCACCTGAATGTCTTACACGCTTCGGTCTTGGCCTACAGGTTAGGGAATCAGCCTTGTGGCCAGATCCCTGGTGTGATGCCCTGAGCTGAGCAAGGCACCTAAACGCCAACTGCTTCCCAGGCGCCGTGGGTGGGGCTGCCCACCCCCCTGGGCGTGAGTGTGGTGTTTCTCTACAAGGATGGGTTAAATGCAGAGGTGAAATCCCCCCATTGTGGGACAAATAAGGGTCACTTAACGCTAACACAACTTAAATGTCCGTGTTTCAGTCAGAAGTCGTCAAACCGAGGCTGAATCCCGAAAAACTCCATCCTCCCTAGATAAATAGTCTGCTGTGTAACATTAAGTTGAGAAATTCTAGCTTCTGCGGTCAGACAGTGCCTGCTTGTCGAGTATGAATGTGGATGAATCCCAAATATCAGTATTCTGCGTTGTTGGGGCGCAGGGGTCTGTATTTAAGTTGTGATGTAAGTTAAGTTAGTGCACTATGTAGGGAGCAGGGAGGCGTTTGAGATTCAGCCCCAGCGTGAGGAAAGTGGCGCCCTCAGACTGGCAGAAGATCCGCGGTGGTGATTTGGTGGCTAAAAAGTTCTTATAAACTGAAGGTATTTACATTAAGCAGTGCTGTGTTATCACATGTTCACTGTTATACAAAAAGAGGTTTTAAAAATCATGAAATAGCTGCAGTTCACAGCGACGGGCGGCCCAACGTTCTTCTCCTCCTTCAGTGGCCAGTGGTTGCTTAGCAACGCTATCATACTCTAAAGTTACTACATTTCTTGGCATAATACTTGTTTATGTCGAGTATTATTAATAGTAATTTGAATAATCATCTGAATCTTTTAATGTATTTTATGATGTGTTTTTTAAAAGCAATAAGCCACTCGAGGCGGTGCGCTACTGTGATTTTCTCGTGGGGAAGGGGGTTTTAGGCACAGAACACCTTCCCAGTGATAAAATCACAGTAATCCACAGCCTCTGTGGCTTTAGGAAATGATGTCTATGCAATGCAACATGCACGAGCGCATGACCCCTCCAGCTGGAGCTACAGTACTGAACAGTGAAATGTGTTTTGAACTTGACTTTGAACCAGTTCAGTAGATTGATTCAAATAATCACTGCATTTCCTGAAGAACTCTGGAAGACTGAACATCAGTGGCTTGTCCTGAAAGTGGGAGAAACACTCCAGGGTCCTGAGATTGGAAAGAAAGACTCCGAACAGCATCGCTCCTGACAAATAAGGGAGCTTTTTGAAAATGCCCTTCGGACGACACAGCCATGTCAGAACAGGACGTCAGAGTGTGCTGACCCAGGCCGGTGTGTGCGCGTGTCTGGCTGAGCTGCGGCCCACCTGGGTTCCCGTGTATAGAAACACTCTGGGAAGCTCCAAATGGAGCTCAGGCTCAAAATACATGAGAGGCACCAAGTAACCATGGCAATAAGTGATGGATTCGGTGTGACTTTTGAAAATAAGAATAATATCTTGGAATACACCTGCGATAATCTCTCTCTCTCTCTCTTTCTCTGTCTCTCTCTCTCTCTCTCTCTCTCTCTCTCTCTCTCTCTCTCTCTCTCTCTCCTTCCTCTCTCCCTCCTCCTCATTCTCTCTCTCTCTCTCTCTCTCTCTCTCTCTCTCTCTCTGCTGTGTGGGGAATTACTGCTTTTTTCACCAGCTATTCTGTTCGGTGGCTCTAAAGTAGATCTAAATGACGTTCTCTCTGTCTTCCCTCTGATGCAACGCTGTGATGAGGGTTTTTACCGAAATGCACACAATGCGTTGGATGCAAGACATTGTTGTGCTGCTCTTCAAAAGGGAGAAAAAATCTCCCACACAAATTTTATTTCTAGGTCAAAAATTCCCATGGGGTTCTGAAACACACAGACGAAGTGAAACGCACGCACACACACACACACACACACACACACACACACACACACACACACACACACACACACATGCACTCAAACGTGCGCTGCCACGCACACAGGCCGAGAGAAGGAGGAGAGAGGGAAAGAGAGACCTAAAGAGAGAGAGATAGTCACAAACACAAGAAGACGCCACACATTTAGGTTATTAAAAGCCGTCGTTAATTTGTCAGCGTCATGCACCTTCGGAGAGAAGGCACAGCAATTTAAATCCCTCCAAAAAGCACACAGAGTGCAACAGTTCATGCTGATGAATCTGTCTTACATAAAGCCAAGCACTGGCATAAAGGGATAAGCAGCTGTCTCACAGACAGCTTTCCACATTTGGTGGTTTGGTGTTTTTAATGAGGCAATTATAAGTTCTGGATCATTACTAGCTGTTCAGTTCCACCTTTTATTCAGTGTAATACCTTATCAAGCATTTATTAAAATAAGTTCCAGGCTTTTTGGGACGTGTACTCCATAGGCCTCGTTTTTCTGAAATGATCCCACCCGTTGTTAAATAAGCACAGCATATGTGTTATTTGGTTATTTGGACTGCAAGAAAGACCCAGTGGCAAATATGCAAATATACCACATGGAAAACAAATAATGTTTCTAAAAATTTGAAGGGTCACGTTATTACGTGCTGTGTTTATGGTGTTTATATATATATATATATATATATATATAGAGAGAGAGAGAGAGAGAGAGAGAGAGAGAGAGAGAGTGTCAAATGGCCATTCTGTCTAAGACATTAATTTTTCAGCCTCAGGAAAAAAAGCAGAAAACATATATTTCACAAGAAATCAACATAAAAGGCTCAACAACTACACGTAATATCAACATTTCCTGAATGTGCAGTATTTTTTAGGAGAAATCTGCAGGGATTTTTTTTTTCACACCACTAAGTTCTCATGATCCAAATAATCCCAAACATGCACAATGATGTTGAACTCTGGGTTGGTCAGTCCATTGCTCTGAGAACACCAGCAGCTTCTTCGATCGACATTTTCTTCTTTTTGCCTATTTTCTTTTCTCAGTAAGGGTTAATGGGCAGCTACACATCCTTTCAGACCCACAGCACTGAGTCGTCTTCTCACAGTGGAAGGATGGACAGAAACACCTGTGGATGTTTTCAGACCTGAATTTCTCAGAGTTTAAAGTTCTAAGCACTGTTTATCTGATGGGGACAGTGTTGGTGGCTACCAGGTCTTGTTCCAGGTGGTTGTTAGGAGTCTCATTTTCTCTGTATCTTTTAGATGTTGTATTTTTTGGATTTTAGTTTCTTTACACTTTCCTTTTCCTTGTGCAAGTGGATTCTCTTATATCTGATCTTGTCAGAAATACCTTCAGAAAAACGAACAACTTCTACTTAATGACCATTTTGACAGGGGATGACATAATTGTAGCAGGGTTGCCGCTGACATTTGCATAGTGTTGTACGCTTTACAAGCATCAGAAATACATACAACTCTTGAATTCTGCATCTGTATCATAGTCCATTCCATTTCTATAGCTGGTCATGTTCAACAAGGAACCTCACAGATTTACAAAATCTGAATGAATCACCTAAAGAATTCAGTCAAACTAATCATCATTCATTTAATATTTTAGCCTCATGGAAACTAGATAAATTAAATCCTCTAAATGAAATATAATACAACTGTATGGTTATAAATAGAAAGCATCCCTATTTATGATGGAGCAAAAGGGTCAATTTTGACCAGAAAAAAGCTGGAAGACTGCAAATAGAATTCATTTATAAAAGAGGAGAGAGCAAAGGAATCAAATCTGAGCTAAACACTAAACAACTGGAGGTTTACAAATGGAAAGAAACCATATTTTGATGTAAGGAAAAAGCAAATGGATCAAATTTGACTGGAATGCCACTAGTAGCTTAAACGCTCTTAAAAATAAGGGCTATTTGCACTTTAGCTTCCTTGGAGAAGCTTTCAGTAGATGTTTCTTTAAAAAAAAACAAGCAGAAACTCCATGGAATCTAAAGGCTTTATACCAAAGGTTTTTCCTGGAACTACACATTCAAACCAAGAACCACTCAAGAACCTTTATCTTTAAGAATGTAGCTGTGGACAGGAGCCCACTAGAGGAAACTTTTTTATCTACTAGAGGCGAGTTTGTTACCTGCTGTATATGAGGCAGGTCATGCCATTGAGCTGCCGGTCACTCTGGTAGCGGCGGAAGTCCTCCCAGGCATCCTTGATGGCAGTAAGAGACAGGATGATGCATATTGGGATGAGGGCCACTTGAGGCTGGAATGCATTGACGGCTGGAACAAAGTTGAGGACAGCGATGCCCACAAAGTACAGGTTAGCCCAGCGGTGGAACTGTTCATAGAGGTTCATGGGGATGAAGGACCAGAAGGAGTATTTGGTGGTCTTGATGGCGTTCCCCGCATAGCGCCGATTGGGCTGGTTTTTGGGCTTCAGGCCTTCATAAGGCAAGTTGGACACCAGCTTTCTCTCGGATTCGCTCGAATCCCTCCATTTGGTCCAGCAGCACCAGCTTGTCCAGGTCATGATGTGTCAGCTGTCTCTCACATCTACACTTATGCATCTAGCATGTCCTTCTATCCAGAGTTGGTTTGAGCTGGTAGTTGGGCGTCGAGTTAGGAGTCTTGTCCAAGGATTTAGCAATGGCGGTCCTGCCTGGATGGGAATCAAATCTTTGATCTCCCGTGTGAGAGGCGATGCTGCTGCTGTCCAACTGCTAACTCTGCATCCATATATCTCTCCACTTTATTCCAGCTTCTGTCATCTTCTGCTTCCATCCCAATTCAGAGGGATAATAGCACTCCTTCAACTCTACTTGCCGACAGGCTGGCCTCAAACCCACCCCACCCCTCCATGTGTGCATGGGACTGACAGACAGGGTGAGTAAAGGAAGGAGACTGAAAGAGACAGAACGAGAGAGAAGAACGCAGCTCGGAGCACACCTGTCAAACTCCCCTGACTGCATAGCATCCTCTGAGGCTGATGTCAGAAGAGAAAGCATGCTGTCAGAGCAGTACATACCACATGAGCCCAGCACTAAATGCTCACACTAAAATTAGGGCCGTGGAATGCAGTGCATGATGATCGACTCCCACCCATGAACCCTCTCTTCACTTTATTATTCTTCTTTATTTATATGAAAAAGCTACACATCCTCTGTGCCATGGCCCACAATGCCTAGAATGATCACAAGCATGCATCAAACTACATGGACATTTCTTGGAATAAGTGGTATAAGCAGTCACTAAGGGTCCCTGTATCAGTTATGATAAGGTCTTATGTCAGCATTGTTGATGATCATTAACAAACGAGCACTTTATTTAAGAATGACCAACAAAAAATTCTGACACACATGAGCTGCTGTCTCTGACCTTACATCTACAAGGTGGACCAACAAGGTAATAGAGTGGACAGTGAGTGGAAAAGCTCCAGCAGCACTGCTGTCTGATCCACTCAGACCAGCACAGCACACACTAACACATCACCACAAGGTCAGTATTACTGCAGTACTGAGAATGATCCACCACCCAAATAGTACCTGCTCTGTGAGGGTCTATGGGGGTCCTGACCACTGAAGAACAGGGTAAAAGGGGGCTAACAAAGTATCAGAGAAACAGATGAACTACAGTCTGTAACTGTAGAACTACAAAGTGCAGCTATAGAGTAAGAGGAGCTGATAAAATGGACAATGAGCATAGAAACAAGGTGGTGGTAATAATTTTGTTATTTATTGTATTCATATACTCTTAGCAAAAAAGGGTTCTATATAAGAATATAAAAAGGGTTCTTTGTCTTGTAACAGTAGTGGAGCCATTTTGGCGCTATATAGAACCATTTTAAGTGGGTTCATTAAAGAACCATTTACAACTGGTTTTCCATTATAGACAAGAATGACTGGACCATGCAATCAACCATTTATGGATTTGAGTGATTATGGTTTTACATAGAATTGTTGCCTTTACTAAAAAGCCCTTGAAGAACCATTTTTAAAAGTGGACACAATGTAGTTGTTTCAATTTTGTCCCACACAGTGTCCATTTTTTAGATTTTTCTGCATCATTTGAGTTCATCGACTGTCCTTCAAATCACGTCACAATTTCATGACGAACAGACCAATAGAAAGGATCCAAAATGAGCAAAAAAAAAGTCTCATTACATTCGTCAAGTGTGTTTTTGTCGTCTCCTGTAAAGTTACCATTTTGGAGAAGGTCATTCTACAGAAGCGTCCGCTTTTCTGTGTGTCCATAGGAGGCACTGGTGTTACCGGTCGTCATTGGTGTTACGCGTAAGAAAGGTAACACCGTTTTTAACAAAAATGAATTTCACTAAATTGTCAATCATGGAATATGATGCTGAGATTTTCGTTGGGAGTGACAAGGCTGGACAAGATTAGAAATGAGCAGATCAGAAGGACAGTGAGGGTGGAGCAGTTTGGAGATAAAGCCAGAGAGGCCAGGTTGAGATGGTTTGGACATGTGTTGAGGAGGAACAGTGGATATATTGGTCAAAGAATGTTGGAGATGGAGCTGCCGGGTAGAAGGAGAAGAGGTAGACCTCAGAGAAGGTTTATGGATGTAGTGAAGGTGGACATGGAGATGGTTGGTGTGAAAGTAGAGGAGGCAGTGGATAGGGCAAGATGGAGGCAGATGATCCGCTGTGGCGACCCCTAAAGGGAGCAGCCGAAAGAAGAAGAAGAGTCAATCATGGAATATCCACTAAAATATGCTATTTAATCCATTTATATTCTATTTTTCACACTTACCTAAGAATGAAGTAGGCTAGGTCACACCAGTGACTTCAGCTAAAAGCTTCATATGAAATCATGAGCTAAGTGAGAAAATCTCTGATACCTGAAAAGACACAGTGGACTTACCATGTGCTTTTCTTCATAGATCCTCAGAAAACGTCATCGGTGTGATTTTATCCCAATAAATAAATGCTTGGATTTTATATAATTAAAACCAATATTGCTCAATTGAAGACTCAAGAAGGTGTAATTGTTATAACTGATTGTATTATTTTAAAATATAAATAAATTGTCACTAACATGTTTTTGTAATGTGTAATATATCTGTAAACACTAGAGCCGCAAAAATGCGCGGTTGTGTAGAATGACATAGAAACATAAATAAAATATTTTGTAATAAAAAATATACAAACTGTTGACCCGTGCATCATTTCAGGGTCTTTGCCAATCTACTTTCAACAATTTGCCGCTGTCCGAACAAAACCTCATATTTCCACTGCTGTCCATTTTCTTTTTTTTTAAATCACATTATGTAAATTGCCAGCTGATCTCTACATAATGTGTAAATTTCATGTTGAATGGGCCAACATAAATGGTCAGTGGAGAACTCCATGTGCTACAGCAGCAAACCCAAGTTCATTCACTATCAGGTTACAGGTCAAAAGAGGAAGGGAGGTGTAGGAGGAGGCGAGCATGCAGTCAAACCTGCTCGGAGCCCTGAACGTGGCTCTCTCGTCAGTTACATTCCACTCAGTGTAAACACATGAGTCACATGGGGGGTAAATAATTGGGTCATGTGACTTTCTTCAATGGACAGCAATAAAGTGTGACGTTAGCAATGATGAGGCTGACTGGCAACAGGGTGTGACACAGGAATGCATGCAGTAACTACTGAAAATAGAAAAGGCTGCAACACCAGACAACTTTTTAGGAATGCCTTCCCTCGTAGTACCACCGTGTTGGAGTATAGGTCGACACTGTAACCCATCTATTGATGTATAGTTCGTGTTAGCCATGAACCACAACCCACAACAGTTGCCCGCCAATGATGAATATCTATCTATCTATCTATCTATCTATCTATCTATCTATCTATCTATCTATCTATCTATCTATCTATCTATCTATCTATCTATCTATCTATGCAGTCAGAAGAAAACCTCATATCTCCAATTTACTTTTAATGTAAGTCAATGAAACTAGACTTTTTCCCAGGTCGTTTTGGGCCTTTTGTTTTGGTCCATTCATCAAGAAATTTACACACAATGTGAAGAACAACAAATATTATATATGTATGTGTGTGTGTGTGTGTGTGTGTGTGTGTGTGTGTGTGTGTGTGTGTGTGGTGTGGTGTGGTGTGGTGCTGATGATCCACCACCCAAACAGTACCTGTAGTTGTCCTGTGAGGGTCCCGTTCATTCAAGAAGAGGGGAAAAGGGGGCCTACTGGTACTGTACTCTATACAGTGGATCAATAAGGCAAGTGTTTGGTGGACAGTGAGTATGATAGTGTTTTGCTGAAGAATCTGTGGATGCGTCTTTTTGTTTGTCGTTGAGTTTAAAATCTGCTTCACACATTTAAATTCTGTGTTCAGCTTCATGAAAACTCTGCTGAAAGTGGGCAATGAATGGAAGTGTAAGGTAAGTCTTTCTAATGAAGTGGACAGGGGGTGTATATTGCGGAGTAAAGGCTGTTTTGATTATTTGAGTGTGTGACATTCCCTCATTGTACTCACAGAAAAGGAAAAGAGTTTCCTATCAAAACCAGATCCACAGCTCAGCAGCACAGGCTTGTTAAACAAAGTAAAGCCTTTCATCCTGTTAAAAGCTTAGGACAAAATCAATGAATATTAGCCCAGAATTCACAGCAGTGCTTTCGAGGTATTTCAGAATACACTATTCAGATATATCGCCTGCGCCTTTATTTTACTTATAGGTAAATTAATAACGATGTCAGGCCTGTTGTTAACGGCTGCAGCACGCTTAAATCACAATCCTCTCCAGAGACTTCATTACAGTAGGTGTTAAAGCAGCTGACCTGAAATCAGAGGCCTTTGGGAGATAGATGAGAGCAGGGATGGGATGGGATGCTGCCATATTAACAGAGCTGAATACGTTAGAGGGAATGTATGTTCCAATATGCAAAGTATACCACACTTTTAAAAATAAAGGTGCCAAAAAAGTGTCTCTGAAGTGATGCCACAGAATCCGAAGAATCCATAGAATGCCGCAACTCAAAAGATTCTTTAGGGGAACAAAAGTGGTTGTACCAAGTGGTAGGGGTCGCCAACCTTATCCACAGTGGGCTGGTGTGCATTCAGATTTTCATTGTAACCACAGTTACACAGTTACAGTTACTTGCTAGATCACAAGTCATATACCTGACAGGTGGTTTACAGCATGAGACCAACTGATTAAACAAGTACAACACGAAGTGTTAGGGAGGTTAGGGAACCAGCCCTGTGACCAGAAGGTTGCCGGTTTGATCCCCCGAGCCAACAGTACATGACTGAATTACCCTTGAGCAAGACACCTAACTCCCAGCTGTACCCTGGGTGCTGCGGACAGGGCTGCCCACCGCTCTGGGCAAGTGTGCTCACTGCCCCCTAGTGTGTGTGTGTTCACTAGTGTGTGTGTGGTGTTTCACTGCGTGGATGGGTTAGAATGCGGAGATGAAATTTCCCCTTTGTGGGACTAATAAGGGCCACTTAATCTTAATCTTAATCTTAATCTTAATGTAAGTACAATCAGGTGTGTTTTTTACAATTGGAGTGAAAACCTGCAGTCACACTAGCACTTTGTGGATTTTGGCACATTTATTTTTAATGTAAAGGCCTACTAGACTGTATACTAATGTATGATGCACTAACCATACATAAATATATATATATATATATATATATATACACACACACACACATGTATATATATATATATATATATATATACACACAGTACTGTGTGAAAGTCTTAGGCAGCCAAGACACATTTTCAAAATCTATTTATTTGTGCAGTGTGATATGATAAACTCACTGCTGAGGGAAATTGCTTAAAAATTTGCTGCTTAGATGTCTAGAACTTTCACACAGTAATGTGTATATATATATATATATATATATATATATATATATATATATATATATATATATATATATAATCTACCATCAAAGACCATTGTTTTTGCACAAATAGCAAGACATAGCGGAGATAGACGTCATAGAGAAAGAAGGTCGGCTGTGGTCATGTATTGTGCAGGGTGTAGTTCTTCCTTGCTGGTGTACAGAAGCTCATCTATTAATGCAAAATTTGTATTAGCCATTTTCTAGCCACTCAGCCATTCATCATGAAACTTACACACAATGGAGTCGTCACTCTGTTTTCATAAGTCTTGGGTAAAACTTTGCATGCTGTAATTAAAAGGGTAAATTTGTACTTTCCCACTGATCCATGCTTGTGTGTAGTCACCCACCCACCCACACACACACAGAACCCATTTCAGAGCTGGGACAAGCTCCACTGTGCCTGCAGCGCACCATGTGTTTGGAGCGTAGTGCTGAATGCAGGGTCGCAGCAGTGGAGCACAGCCGGATCGGCCCAGGATACAACTGGGCTGCTCGTTCCAACAGGAGGAGGCCGCAGCTGCTAAAGCAAAACTCTACCCCCCCAACTCCCAATGTTCCTGCTCTCCTCCCTTACCCTCTCTCTATCTCTCTCTCTCTCTCCCTCTCTCTCCTTCCATTTCTGAGGCACAGGACAAAGGTCTGCGAGCCTTTTATTCCTGCAGTGACATGGAAGCATTAAAAGAGCAGAAAAGCATCTGATTTTTCTCTTTATTTATGCCCATCTTACATTCCCCACTAATGCACACACACACACACACACACACACACACACACACACACACACACACACACACGCACACACAGTCTTGTAAAACTATTTTTGTGGGGGTTTTCGATTGATTGCTGTAATATACTATCAGTAAAACACACCGACTCATAGACTTTCTTTATTTGTAACTATTTAACTCATTGTAGAAGAAAAGGGACAATATCAAACAATAAGTAAGGCATGAAATTATGCAGTGACTTCACACTTCACACACTGTCAGGGTTCTCTCAAAGAGCTTCATAAGGAGCACACAGATAGATAGATAGGCCCAAAACGACCTGGGAAAAAGTCTAGTTTCATTGACTTACATTAAAAGTAAATTGGAGATATGAGGTTTTCTTCTGACTGCATAGATAGATAGATAGATAGATAGATAGATAGATAGATAGATAGATAGATAGATAGATAGATAGATCATACAGTAAATCAAAATTATTTGTAAGCAGATCTTTTAAAAACTGTAAATTGCTGTTTTCTGGGTATTCAGGTTCTTCAAACTAGTACTTGATAGAACCAATTTTTCTGCAATAACAGCTTTAAGTTTGTCCTTCCATTTTGAAAAGATGCCCAGTGCCCTCTAAAAGGCTTCCCCACAACATGATGCTGTCACCACCACACTTCACTGTTGGGATGGTGTTTGTTGATGAATGGGCAGCGCTAAGTTTATGCCACACATTGCATCTTGAATTTGGTCAATAGACTCCATTTTTGTCTCACCTGACCAGAAAAACCATATTCAGCATTTTAGCTTGGTCACACATGTGCTTTCATCCTTGTGCATTTTGATGGCCTTTTTTTTCAATAATGGCTTCTTATTAGCCTCCCTTTCATAGAGGCCAGTTTAACACAGAGCTCTTGATATAAAAACAAATTATGACACACAAATTATCAAAGCGTGATCTGTGATCCAGACAAGGCTGATGACTTTTAAGGAACAGAAAAACATTCGTACCGAGGTGTAGACTACAGAGCTAATCTACCTAACCCAATGTAAAATAATTTTTTTGGCTATACTAAAAGAAAAAAAAAAAATCCTTAAAGGAGATTTTTTCATTATAGGCATCAGTAAAGTGTACGAACAACGTCACAGTTTTTCTACCAGCATGGGGACATTTAGTCCCCACAAAGAACAGTACACACACATAAACAATGTGCTTTAGCACATCTGTGCGGTGTAGTATGACAATGGATGATTGGCTCCTCACAACATGTGTGCATGTGTGTGTGTGCCTGCGTGTGTTGGAGGGTCATCCGCTCTACACATGGTCCAGTTTGACTCTGTTTTTATACGCTTGAGTGAGTTTCTATGACAACACTGAGTAAAGATCACAGAGAGAGTCACTCTGAACATCTGTATACAGCTGTACTCAGTTTCCTGGGAAAGAAAAGAGATGTTGCGTTTTCACAGGATGGGTTTTGAAGATGTGATACACTTTCTGCTTTTTTATTCAAGGAAGTTCTGAGCTGGAGAGTCTTCAGAGTCTTCAGCTGGTCCTCATGAAGCACCATCCCAGTCCCCGAATCTCTCACCTGGACATTCCTCGGCCTTTTTAATCCTCCGCTACAGTCAGCACCTGTCACAGCCAGCTCCGCGCTACACAGGTCAACATGCCATCCCATCTCTGAGATGGCCAAATTCCTCTTTAATTCTCCAGCCGAGACAGTTCCTCTGCAGCCCCTCCTGACACGACATTGTGATCTTTGGGCTTTTAGCTTTTTGGGGCCTCAGAACAGAGGCAGTTCCACGGGGGCGGTGGAGGGAATTTAGCTTCCTTACAGCACCAGCTCAAGTGGTGGGATGAAAAATAGAAGCCGTCGCAATTTTCAGCCGAAGCAATTTTCACCTCAGATTAGTGAGATTTTTTTATACCTCCAATTTAAAAGCTATTCTCTAATGCCCCTCAAGAAAAATATAATTAACATTTTAACACCTGGGCTCATAAGGTTTTCTCGGCAGCTAAAGTCGGAGACACAAACGGGCTCCTGAACTGACAGACTAGTGATGTCATTAACACAAAAATAGCGCAGTGACAGGAGAGGCGAAGTCGCTGGCAACAATCAAATGTGCTCAATTTTCATCTCACCACACATGCAGTTATTGTTTGTTGCTTATTCAAAATATGCCAAAACATAAACAGCAAACTTCAAATACTGCATGAATACTTTAACTATCAATACATATTATGTGCATAAAATATACGCATGTATGTATATATCACTGCTGTCGGACCAAAACCTAGTATCTCCTTTTTTTGTTGCTTTTCAGTTGTTGACATAATGTGAAAATGCTCGTTGTTCTTTATATTGTATATACATTTCATGATGAATGGACCAAGAGAAACGGCCCAAAATGACTTGGAAAACTTGGGTTTTTTCCTTCTCCTGTAAAGTTACCATGTTGATGATGTGGGGTTTTCTTCTGACAACTACGATATATATTCATTTACATATTTAGATTTATATAGATAAATTTGTATAAATTATAAACTATATATCCATCCATCCATCCATCCTTTATCTTCCGCTTGTCCGGGGTTCGGGTCGCGGGGGCAGCATCCTAAGCAATGAAGCCCAGACCTCCCTTTCCCCAGCCACTTCCACCAGCTCTCCAAGGGGGATTCCGAGGCGCTCCCAGGCCAGCTGGGCGATATAGTCGCGCCAGCGTGTCCTGGGTCTTCCCCGGGGTCTCCTCCCAGGTGGACTCGCCTGTGACACCTCCCACCTCAGCTGGCTCCTCTCGACGTGAAGAAGCAGCGGCTCTACTCCGAGTCCTTCCCGGATGACTGAACTTCTCACCCTATCTCTAAGGGAGAGTCCAGACACCCTGCGGAGGAAACTCATTTCGGCCGCTTGTATTCGCGATCTTATTCTTTCGGTCATTACCCAAAGCTCATGACCATAGGTGAGGGTGGGAACGTAGATCGACCGGTAAATCGAGAGCCTTGCCTTATGGCTCAGCTCTTTCTTTACCACAACAGACCGGTAAAGAGCCCGCATCACTGCTGACCCAGCACCAATCCGCCTGTCAATCTCCCGCTCCCTTGTACCATCACTCGTGAACAAGACCCCGAGATACTTGAACTCCTCCACTTGAGGCAAGAGCCTATCCCCGACCCAGAGAGGGCTCTCCACCCTTTTCCGCCTGAGAACCATGGTCTCGGATTTAGAGGTACTGATTCTCATCCCAGCCGCTTCACACTCGGCTGCAAACCGATCCAGCGAAAGCTGAAGTTCGTGGCCTGATGTCCCCAATAGGACCACATCATCTGCAAACAGCAGTGATGTGACCCTGAGGTCACCAAACCGGACACCCTCCATCCCTTGACTGCGCCTAGAAATTCTATCCATAAAAATTATGAATAGAATCGGTGACAAAGGGCAGCCCTGACGGAGTCCAACTCTCACTGGGAACGAGTCTGACTTACTGCCGGCTATGCGAACCAAACTCCAGCTTTGTTTGTACAGGGCCTGAATGGCTCGTAGCAAAGAGCCATGTACCCCGTACTCCCGAAGCACCTCCCACAGAATACCCCGGGGAACACAGTCGAATGCCTTCTCCAGATCCACAAAGCACATGTGGACTGGTTGGGCAAACTCCCATGAACCCTCCAGAATCCTGGAGAGGGTGAAGAGTTGGTCCAGTGTTCCACGACCAGGGCGGAACCCGCACTGTTCCTCCTGGATCCGAGGTTCGACTATAAGCCGGACTCTCTTCTCCAGTACCCCTGCATAGACCTTGCCAGGGAGGCTGAGGAGTGTGATTCCCCTGTAGTTGGAACACACCCTCCGGTCCCCTTTTTTAAAAAGAGGCACCACCACCCCAGTCTGCCAAGCCAGTGGCACCGCCCCCGATGTCCACGCAATGTTGAAAAGACGTGTCAGCCAAGACAGCCCCACAACATCCAGAGCCTTGAGGAACTCAGGGCGGATCTCATCCACCCCTGGAGCCTTGCCACCAAGGAGCTTCTTAACTACCTTAGCGACTTCGGCCTCAGTAATGGACAAGCCTATTCCCATGTCCCCAGACTCAGCCTCCTCACTGGAGAACGTGTCGGTGGGATTGAGAAGGTCCTCAAAGTATTCCTTCCACCGCCCAATGACGTCTTCAGTCGAAGTCAGCAGCACACCATCTCCACTATATACAGTGCTAGTGGCACACTGCTTTCCCCTTCTGAGTCGCCTGACGGTTTGCCAGAATCTTTTCGGAGCCGACTTAAAGTCAGTTTCCAAGGCCTCACCAAACTCCTCCCATACACGGGTTTTTGCCTTGGCAACAACTGAAGCCGCAGATCGCTTGGCCTGTCGATACCTGCCAGCTGCCTCTGGTGTCCCACAGGCCAACCATGCCCGGTAGGACTCCTTCTTCAGCTTGACGGCATCTCTCACCTGGGGTGTCCACCACCGGGTTCGAGGATTACCGCCCCGACAGGCACCAACTACCTTACGGCCACAGCTACAGTCAGCCGCTTCAGCAATGGAGGAACGGAACATGGCCCATTCTGAGTCAATGTCCCCCACCTCCCCCGATATCTGGTCAAAGTTCTGACGGAGGTGTGAGTTGAAGATCAATCTGACAGGTTCTTCTGCTAGACGTTCCCAGCAAACCCTGACTATGCGTTTGGGCTTGCCTGGTCTGACCGGCATCTTCCCCCACCACCTGATCCAACTCACCACCAGGTGGTGATCAGTTGACAGCTCAGCTCCTCTCTTTACCCGAGTGTCCAAAACACATGGCCGCAAGTCCGATGACACGACTACAAAGTCAATCATTGAACTGCGGTCTAGGGTGTCCTGGTGCCATGTGCACTTATGGACATCCTTGTGTTCAAACATGGTGTTCGTGATGGACAAACTGTGGTTTGCACAGAAGTCCAAAAACTGAACACCACTCGGGTTCAGATCAGAGAGGCCATTCCTCCCAATCACACCCCTCCAGGTCTCACTGTCATTGCCCACGTGAGCGTTGAAGTCCCCCAGTAGGACAATAGAGTCTCCAGGAGGAGCACTTTCAAGCACCCTTCCCAAGGACTCTAAGAAGGCTGGGTACTCTGAACTGCTGTTCGGTGCATAAGCACAGACAACAGTCAGGACCCGTTCCCCAACCCGAAGGCGTAGGGAAGCTACCCTCTCGTCCACCGGAGAAAACCCCAACATACAGGCACCGAGTCGAGGGACTATGAGAAAGCCCACACCTGCCCGCCGCCTCTCACCATGGGCAACTCCAGAAAAGAATAAAGTCCAGCCCCTCTCAAGGAGGTTGGACCCAGAGCCCAAGCTGTGTGTTGAGGTGAGCCCGACTATATCTAGCTGGTATCTCTCAACCTCGTGCACCAACTCAGGCTCCTTCCCCGCCAGTGAGGTAACGTTCCAAGTTCCAAAAGCCAGTTT
This sequence comes from Pygocentrus nattereri, assembly GCF_015220715.1. Lineage (NCBI taxonomy): Eukaryota > Metazoa > Chordata > Actinopteri > Characiformes > Serrasalmidae > Pygocentrus > Pygocentrus nattereri. Next base: position 13,006,762 of record NC_051221.1, read on the forward strand.
CAGCAACCGAGGATCAGAACGCCAAGGCCCACGCCTTCGGATACTGCCCGATCCACAACGCACCGAACCCCTACTACTGCCCCTCCCATTGGTGGTGGGTCGATGGGAGGGGGGACTCATGTAACTCCTTCGGGCTGGGCCCGGCCGGGCACCATGAGTAAATGCCCGGCCACCAGACGCTCGCTGGCGAGCCCCTCCCCCAGGCCTGGCTCCAGGGTGGGGCCCCGGTAACCCTGTTCCGGGCAGGGTACACAAGTCCTGTTTTTCTGTCTTCATAGGGGTTATTATGGATCACACTTTGTCTGACCTGTCACCTAGGACCAGTTTGCCATGGGAGACCCTACCAGGAGCTTTTGCTCCAGACAACATAGCTCCTAAGATCATTCAAGCACGCAAACCCCTCCACCACGATAAGGTGGTGATCCAAGGAGAGGTAAACTATAGTTTGAAATGGTCTTAGAGCACCCTGTCACGATTGGCCCCTCCCAGTCTCCTCATGTGCTTTTGTTTACCTTTTAGTCCTGTCCATGTGCTTCTTTGTTTGTTTCCTCCCGGTTCTGCCCCGTGTTTCTTGTTTCTGCCCTTGATTGTTTCCACCTGTTTTCCACCTGTGTCTTGTGAACCCTCGTTAGCCCTCTTGTATTTAAGCCCTGTGTTTTCCTTAGTCTAGTGCTGGTCTTTGTTTGATGTGTTGGATGTTTTGCTTGTTCTGTTCGAAGTGCTTTGTCATGTCTGTCCCTCCTGCTCTTCGTATTGGCTACCTGAACCCGGACTGTATCGACCACGACCCTGGATTTGCCCCGAATAAATCTTGCTTTTCTCTGCATATGCGTCCGCCTCCACATCACGCCACGTTACACACCCGTTTATCTCACAGAATGTCTGTCTGTTTGTTTTTAACAATGACACTGAAGCCCAGTGGACACTTTTGAGAAACATTTGAAAACGTTCCTCTTTAATTTAGCATTTTACTTTTTTTAAATTTTACATCTCTTTTTGTGTTTATGTGTTTTTATCTCGTTACTTCATATGTTTTTAAGTTAATATGATTTTCCTTTCTGGACATACACTCAATTTTAATTCACCCTGTCATTAAGCTTTGTCATCTGTCTCTCATTATTATCTAATTATTTTGTCGGCTTCCACAAAATAAACTTAATTTTTACTTAAATAATAAATGTATGTATTGTAATTATGATCATTTATTATTATTACTACTAGTATTATCAATATTTTTTTAGATAGCCAAATTCTGGCTCTTCCTTTTGTGCACGCACATCACACAAGAATGTGGACGTTCATAATTTCTGTAGCTTCTGTTTATAAATAACTGTTAACCTGTTAACCTTGAAGCTTTTCCACATGCCTGCGAACTGTGTTGAGCTACAGGGTGAAGCTTTGCTCTTTTTATAGTTTACAGTAAGTTATTTTGTGTCCTAAACAAATTTGCACGAACGTAAAGAACGCCCGGATGCAGTTTGGCTGGGTTGGATGAAGTTTTGGAGATGTATTTAGGGGAAAGATTTGGGTGACTATTGACTTCAGGTGTTTGTCAGCTATAGCAGCCTCATAGTTGCAGCGCTAAGCTGAAGAAGCAAACTTTGGACACCAAACATGCCTTGACTGAACATCTACATCTGGGGTGAGGGGATAATTGTGAAAATTAGATTTTTTGCCAAACGTTTCCCTTTAACATCTGTTAAAGGACCCATATAGTGTGGAACTCCACGTCCCCCATATTTTAAGTTTGATGTGGTGGATAAACAATGTCTCAAAACGTAATGCTTTTCATTCCCCAGAGCATCCAGTCACCTACTGTTTATGTGTAGGAGGCTTGAAGGCATAGTAACAAGAATAACCTATTTAATTTAAGAATAAAGAGAGATTGAAAAATGGTCCAATATGGAAAAGAAAGCTATAATACATACATACATATATATATATATATATATATATATATATATATATATATATATATATATATATATATTTAATTATAATTAAAACATTGTATTTTAGTGTTTGGAATACATTTTGAAATTAAAGTGTGTTTTAAGTGCATCTAAAATGATACATACCTTATATAATATAGTATAAAATACATACCTATATACAAAGTACCTGTCCAGGGTGTAACCTGCCTTCTGCCCAATGACCGCTGGGAGAGGCTCCAGCAATCCCTCGTGACCCTGAGGGAGAAGCGGCTTAGAAAATGTGTGTGTGTATACAAAGTAAAGTGGACCTTTGATGTGGGCCTTTTGGTCGACCATATTGGCCCTTTATTGTGATTGAAAGCTTTTCTTTTCAGAATTTCTAGTGGTGAATTTGTCATGAAATGCTCAGTCAATGTGAAGGATGGCTGCTTTTCAAAAACAAACACAAAAAAGCAACAAAATATTTTACAATTACAGGAACAAGTATTTATTTTGTGGCACCACTGAATCGACACTACAGCACAGAGAGAGGATGTGAATGCATGTGTTGTTGAAGGGGGATAGAAGGTAGAAATTTCTCTCTATTTCTGCCTGCCTTTCATGTGTTGGCCCTCCTGGCCTACGGGGCCATTCTTCAGCTTGGACTGGGGAGTGTGGCGGAACGTTCATGCCTTTCTGCCTTAATGTCCCCTGTGGCTGACTGGCTACGGACGAGAACTCGCTCCCCCCCCCAACAGGAGCGGATGTGTTGCTTTTTCATCCATTATATATTCTCTGGGTTTTTATCAGTATTCTCCGGAAGCCACTCAGTCATAAAGCCAAGATAAAATCCTTCACAGGCAGCTCGGTACACACTCTCATACACCTTCATCCTATGTCACTACCATTCCTTTTCCTAACCAGATCCAGGAAAAGGCATGTATTTACGTAAAAGAGAGTCTCTTTAAAATCTACCCCCCCAAAAATTCATGAAGTGGCATTAAAAACTGCTGAGTTTGCCAAACATTATAGTACATTAAGGTTCTAGCACTTCATTCTGAACTCAAAGCAATGAGTGATAATGAACTGCAGGCTATGCATTTACATTCAACCATTTAGCAGATGATTATCTACAGCAGCTTATTATCTTCAGCCAGCTACACCTGGAGCACGAGCCAAAGGCCTACGCTGATAGACAAAATGGGTCATATATAAAGACCCAAGATGGACCATATATAGACTCATAAATAAAGGTTCCTAAATGGTTCTTGGCTTGGACGTATGGTTCTAGAAAAATGTCTTTAATATTTATAGAACCACAGATATTGAAACTTCATGCATCACCGATGCTGATACCAACCTGATATTCTTTACGTTTTCTTTATGGACTATTGATAGACTACTATACTACAACTATAGACTGCTAATAGACTGCTAAGCTTAAACTATAGAACTACATTTCTTCAAAATTTATAAGAAATGGTTATGAATACCCAGCCTAACGCCTCAGATGTTGCTGTATGATAGTTCTGAGATCAAGTAAAGATAAGGTCTGGCCTGAAATGTATTTTAAGGCACATTTACATTTCATCTTTCATTTTTCCAATATTCTAAACTCGGCATACGAAAAGAAATTGTAACATTTTCTTCTAACATTTGCAGAAAAATGCCGTATTTGTTTTTTCGCTGTGCAGGCTGTGTTGACTTAGTTTCATTTAGAAAATAAGCAAACAATGTAAACCTGTAAACCACCACTGTAAACCACTGAGTTGGCACATGTTCCCTACATCAAACCACACTGAACGACTTTGTTTACATTTAAACCATTAAATTATGCTGAACAATCAGGTAAATATGATAAATCATGCTTAATATGACCTGAGACATGAACTAATAAGGTAAACATGCTCCTTTGATGTCAGACTGACTTTAAGATCTAAAGGTAGGCTATCATGCTCAAACTACTCAACCACTCTACCCCACACTAAGACGTACACAGCTAAAAACATCACAACACGCTGCAAATGAGTGCTTTTTCAGTCTAGACATGTTATAAAATTGGATTCGATTCAATAGGTCTCCTTAGCCAACCATTCTCAAGAAGAAAATTCGGTAACACTTTCTATGAATGTCATGTTTATAAGCATCTATAAACACAATCATAACATGTTATAATGTGTTCATAAGGCATAATAACCATGGCTATAAATATTTCTAAAAATGCATAAAATGCATTACATGTTATAGCCATACTAATTATGCATTATAAATGGTTAACTTAATGCATTATAAGTACTGTTCATAACAAATTATAAGAGCTCATAAGTTGTATTTGTGTCTGCTGTAAGTAAAGTGAGGCATACTGTACTAAAGCATCCTCCAGTATTACAAGAGAGGCTTCAAGTAGAAGGATTTACTGAAAAATGTACTGAAACACTAAAACAAACACAATAATAATCAATAGTGTTTACCCAATGTGGGATAGCAATGTACACCACCGTTAGCTTGGCACTAACTTAACACTGCAGCTCTAACAGCACCAATGGCAAGAAATATAATACTGGATAAATAAACTTTGTATTTGTCTTTATGCTCTCCAAGCTGGGACTGACTTCTTTGGCACTGACAGTATAACATGTTATTAACACTACTTATAATGCATTATATTAAAAATTCATGATGCATAATAAACATGGCTATAAAGTGTAATGCAGTGTAATTCATTTTTTGTAAAGATTTATAACCATGTTTATAATACCTTATGAATGCATTATAACATGTTATCAATATGTATATAGATGCTTACAAACATAACATTCATCGAAAGTGTTACCAAAATTTCTTCTCAAAAGCCGTTTACACAGTTTCCATGAAGGTTCTGATATTCACCAGTGTTTTCTTATTTGGGGTTTGTTCTTAGGTAAGAACAGAATCTGCACACACTGAAAGGTGTGAACAGTTCTGTGGGTTAGGAACACATCATGAATCTGATGTAGACTGTTTCCACATTTGAGGAAAAACCTAAAGAAACTCCTGAATGAGGTGTTTTTTCCCCTCTGACATCACATCTAGCATTTTCTGATGCCCATAACCAGCATCTGACCAGTCTCTGTATAGAACCTTTATATTATGTTATGATGCAAAAATCCTATAGAGAAATAATGGAGGTTCTTTGAACTAAACTTTAAAAAGGTTCTTTACCCTCACATGTCCAATTTGCAAAAATAGCTCTCTAAAGAACCATCCATTAAATGGCTCGGAACCACTTTACGATCAGGCTATCCCTGTGAGGGGTTTATGAATGGTTTAAAAATAATGCATTAATGTTTATTATTGAGATCATAAACACCTTAAAAATGACAAATAACCAGTTATATAAAGGTAACAGTGGCCTGTTACTTGCCAAATAGTGAACCCATCTTTGTTTATACTGTTAAACTCAGATCTCGCAGGTTACTTATATTACTTTGTCTTCATCAGTCAGCGTTAATAAGTTACACCCATTTAACCACCAGCAGGATGTGTTATTATGTGGTAATATGTGTTAGTTAGAAATGATCGTTTGGCCTAAATGAACACCAGTAATGTATACAGGACACAAAGAGGTACTATAGTGGTCCTTGAGGTTCGATGGCAGGTTCGATGGCAGCTTCTTCAGGACAGCGTTCCAGGTTTACTGCTTTCCTGAAGCAGTGTTTCTCAACCCTGGTCCTTGAGGCTCACTGCTCTGCACTTTTTAGCAGTTTCCCTGCTCCAAACATACTTATCAGTCTATAACTGAGTGTAATAGTCAGTGTGTTAAAGCAGGAAAAGCTCTAAAACATGCAGGGCAGTGGGCCTCAGAACCAGGGCTGAGAAACACTGGTCTAAAGTATCCTTGGTATCTGCTGTTCTCAGTGTTGTTACTCAACGTAGTTTTCTAACTGAATTGTTAGGTTTTCCTGCTTGATGTTTTGTGGCGTCTCAAATGATCTTTGATCATTTGTTAAGGAGCTATTGACACTAATAACAGCCAAAAGTGAGGCCTAGTGTAAAGTGTAAAACTCATCACCAGAGAATGAGTTACATTTACTCAATACTAATTCACAAAATGTAAAGTAAGACAACAGAAATGAGGGAAACTGAGATGTTAATAATATCATATGTTCATGAAGGCCAAATGATCATTTTGGACTAATGGCATCCTGTCGGGGGGTTTAGCGGTAGTAACTTATTAACAAATATCTGATAAAGCTCACTGTTATAATGCTGACTGACAGAGAATAACAACGTAAGATAAGCAACCTGCAAGATGTTCAACAGTAAAGATGAACAAGAACTCACTATTCTGCACGTAACAGCAGGTCACTGCTGGCTTTTTTATTGCACTTTTATTTCTGTTATAAATGCTTATTGATGGTTTTTAAGGCACTAGGAATAGTAATAACCATTAATAAGCTGATTTAAAACATTCATAAACACTTTATAAAGGTAGTTTTATTGTAAAGTGGTGCCTTAAAGTGGCTCTTTACAGATTTATCTACGAGGTCACTCCCAAGAACCCATTTTGGTACTAGTGTTACTGTTTGACCAATTTTTCAATTGACAAACCTGGGTCAAAGGTTTAATGACCATTCACAAATCTAAAAAGCAACACATTCAATACACTCCAAAAACAGATATAAGCTTAATTCAGCTTTAATCATTTAATTTAGATACATTTTGTTATTGTTGACAGTCATTACACAATATATATTTACAGGTCATTATGAAATATCATTACAATTTACAGGATTTTGTACAAAATTGCCTTCCAGATGCCTCGATTGTTCTATCCAGATACTGTCATGTTTTGATATGGTGACTTTATTCGTTTTCAGCATTCTGTACTCTCAACAGGTGCACGTACAGGCCTTGAGAAAGATTCTGGTCGTTTGCCTGCTCTGCACGAATTAAAGATCTTTCTCAACAATAAGAAACCTAGTACACCAAAAAATACATGTTTAAATAATGATTTATAACATTAACATCTGATAGTATAACTACTGAATTACAAAATTGTGTCTTTTTTTTTAACATGATTTAATATCATCTATGAGGTTTTTTTTTCTTAACTTAAATCTATTGGTAGTGATAATGAATTACAAGTATGCTGTATCTCTTGATATCAAGGGGAAACTCACCTTGTCCATTATATCACTTTGTTGAGAACACTTGAGATATGTCGGTCAGCCGCTTGCTCTCTGTTGATCGCCGCCCATGAGTTTATACAGTGCAGAGATGAGGATTGTGTAGTGTTTTTTGTAGTGTTTTTTGATGGCCTACGTTTGGACAGATTGCCAGGATAGTGATGCATCTCTATCTTGTCCTTCCACGGGGCTACGAACGTCCTCAGTCATGTTTTGTTTGCCCCAATCTCGTTCGATTTTCCTCAAAAGTTCAGAGTCCCCACCATAGGAGGGGCAAATTTAAGCCATTTTGGGTGAGTAGGATAGAGCTCCCCGTGCAGGCCCATCCACATCCAGTCCAACGACAGCAACGTCATGATGACAACAAGTTACCTGGCATGTATTTACCCTGTTTGGCTCCCGTAAAGACAGTGCTCTGCGATTTGCGCCCAAGCAAACTCATTTCGAAAGAATAGAAGGATCTTTAACCAGTCAGAACTAAAATGCATTGTGCTCCATCTCGCCGCAGGAGATGCAGAAATGAAAACGAACCAAAGCATGCGTTTTTTTTTTTTTTAAAGATGTCTGAAAGACAGCAGTTTTAAGTATAGGAAAATAGGCTTTCAAGGATGACTCCTTCAAAAAATCATCTATAAAGCTTTCCAGGATGCAGTTAGCATTGGCTACGAAGTAAATAGATATACTAACCAAAAAAACAAATCCTTAAAAGATATGCAAACACAAGCATAAATATTTGATCCACAGAGTAAGCGAGTAAGCTACGAATGACAAATATACGTGATATACTGAAACTCCGCCACAGGCCCCAGTTTTTCAGTCTTTGTTGGTGTGTTTGTCAGTCTTTATCATGGTGCTCTCAGAACAACAACCAAAAAAAAAAAAAGTCAAATCTGATGTTTTTTTTGTCCCCGTACGTTCCAAGTCTCCTCCATAACAGCAAGAAAGAAATCAGAGAAAAAGGGGCGCAGTTTTGTTTTGCTTTTTTTTTTTTTAATTCTCTTTTTTTTTCCTTTAAACACGTTTTCGGTCCACTCTCTTTCCTCCCTGGATCTTCTTAATGAACGTAGTAGAGCCAGTAGACCACATTGAAGAAGGAGAAAAGGGTGGGGAAGATCATCCTGGACCACTTGTCGATGGAGTTGACGTCGGACAGGTCAGGGATGTTGACCTTGAGCTGCGAGGCCCGTCTCCGCAGGCGGCTCTTCTTCTGCGTGGCGTGGCGCTCCAGGGCACTGTGCCCGTAATTGTGGCGCGCAAGGGCGGCCCGCCTGTACTGCAGCGTGGAGCTGTCGTAGGCCAGCATGCTGCTGCTACGAGGGTCCCCCAGCCCCCGGGACAGATCTCCTGGGCCCATCTCATTCTTCATTTCCACAGTGGTCAGCCGGATGTCATCTGGGTTCATCTGTAAAGGTGGGGAGGCACATTATACTCTTCTCATCCACTCAGTTTTTAGCAAATATCTCCTTTTTTAAATAACTGGATTTATAAATCTCCACCAAGCGTTATGGCAATGTTATGAATAATATGTAAGCAAAGCAACATTATCATTTAATAAGCCTGCATTACAACTCAGCACTAGATACTGTATTTATACTGTCTTAGCCACAGAAATGATTTCTAACTAAATTAAATGTATGGCAAATTCCTACTGAGGAAAACATACTGAAAGCAATGGTTAGGATATTGACAAAAATGACAGATTTAAATCAATTTCCAAATACTCCAAATGTGGCCTATGAGCTAAGACATTTTTGCTGTCCAAAGTTTGCTTCTTTGTTTTTTGCACTGGATAATGGCAATATTGCTCATAAGGCTGCACGATATGAACATAAGGTGTGATGTAATAAAGCCACTGGATATCATGATGGCTGTTGGATATCAAAATTCTTTAAAAAGCCCCTTATGATGATGCGGATTTGTTGCAACAGTAGCCATTACTGCTTCATACATTTCATAGATTTAGACCAACAAAATACAAAGTCGTAATTTTTTGTTCATTGTTATTAACTGAAATCATATTTGTATATAAACTCTGCAAGTATTACATTGTTAAGTTTTGGATGTAAATAAAAGGGTTCATCTCCTAAAACACTGGGTGGAAAATTGGCCAATCAGGAATCGTTTTTCTTTGTAGTATCTAGGCACATATGGCTAAGAGGGCTCTCCTATTGGTTAGGACTTCAGGAGCTAAGGAAAAGTCCTAAGGTGTTAGTTTCACCATCAGCATAATTGCAAAAAGACCTGTCATGTTTTGATTTTCAATGGGTAAAACAGATTCAGTGAGTAAAAATGGCACTCCAGGCCTTCTGGAAGTTCTCCCTACACTAGTAGGTAATCCAGTGTCAACCAGCTTTTCCAGAACACAATGAATACATAATTAAATGTTGATCTGATTCTGATATGAAGGTGCATCCCCAGTAGCTAACAAGTAATGGAAGCCTTTAGGCAGTTAGCAAGCACACTGCATGCCTTAGTCGCTAAACACATGTCTCTAACTGTAAAGCATTGGCAAATTCAGGCCTGACAACAGCAACTAGTATTTTTTTAGCTATTTTTTATTTAGCTGCATACTTGATACACGATGCCATATGCTTCCATTACCTGTTAGCGACATTATATTCGTAGCTCCAGCGCAAAACTAAAGAAGTAAACTTCAGTTAACAAACATACCTTGCTTAATTGACCACATTTGGGGTAGGAAAATTGTGTAAATTAGATTTTTGGCCAAACTATTGATTAAAACATGCTGTCGACATTTGTAGTACACACCATGCTATAGTTTAAGCAGCAGTTTCTGCATAGCAAATAGAGCAAAGTCGTTTCCGAATTTCAACCACGACATGGTTAAAATTCTGTCTGCAAATATAAATAATCAGGCAAATAAATGCAAAGGAAAAGGCGAACTCATGAAGGCAAAGGTCCAGAAGAGTGGTGAGGGAAAGGACTGCTGAGATGGAGGGAGGGACAAGGCTGGAATAAGGGGAGAACGTGAGGCTCCTCTGACGCCCCCTCCTCAAAAAAAAAAAGAAAAAAAAAGAAAAAACCCACCCAGCAACATGCTCTGATTCACCCCGCTATAAAGAGCAAGCCTACTGCACCCCTCCCCTCCTCGGCTCATGTGGGTGTTAGCTTTTGCATGAAGCTTTTTCGGCTTTGTTGTGCTGTGACTGCTGACTAACCACCAGAACCGCTACCTCAAAAAATAGCATCATCTTTTTATATTTTTGCCATGGTGCCTTTGTCATACTGATTTAGAAGATCCCTTTAAACGGCTAAAATTGTCGACTGAACAGTTTACATTTACAGCTGTTGTACCGATGACATTCGCTGTTGCGATCTACCTGTAGGTCAGAACATTTCCACATTTGCTGAGTTACTTGACTATTTACCTCTTCATTTCAGCGCTATTTTTAAGCCCTAAGTGTGTCTAACATACATTACACAAGCTGCTACACTATGCAGGACAAGGACAGGGGAGAACAATAAAGAGGGGATTTTGAATAGAAATTAGCGTTACTGAGGTAATTAGCTGGGTTAGCAAACTTTGTGTGCACAATTCTGTAATTAACTGCTTCATCTCCCTTAAAACTGTGATATAAAACGAGTGGTGCATTAATCTTCTTTTTGTTGTTGTTGTTAGCCCTTTGCTAACTGGCAAGCTGGCGGAGTATAGCAGATGCTACGCTAAGCAGGACAAGGGAAGGAGGAAACAATGAAGACAGGATTTTTAAGTGAAACTACAGCTAAGAGAGCTTTACTGAGGTAGTTAGTGTGCACAAACGTTGTAACTAACTACCTTGTTTTGCTTAAAATTGCGATAAAGAATGTAAATGGTGCATGGTTTTAGTTTTTTGTCACTAGCCATTTGCTACGTAGCGAGCTAGCAGAGTAAAGGAAAAAAATCACATTAGCAGTTATGCTAAACTTAAAGCCTAAAACATTAAATGCGGTCATTTTTTAAGCCAGAAATATTTTATAGTATTATATTGCTCTGGGACAAGTACAGCTTTGGCCACCATGTTTTTAGGTTCTAAAAAGAAACTGGTTTTTCGTCTCAAACCTCAAACTACTACGCTAAATAGTACAGCTCGCACGTTAGCAGTACGTTCATTAGTATGGCATGCAGAGTGTAGCAGTATGTGGTTTCAGACGCAGCCACGGCGTCAGATTGCGACGGCTTCTGGGCAAGTCCTGCTGCTGAGGCCCTCCAAGGAGTGTTTGGACCTCACTATTTTAACGGAACTGCCCGTAAAATGACACCAGTTATTCGGCCGGTGGAAAACGGAGAGGAGCTGTTAAAAGAGTGCGGAAACTGAGAATTCATCACACTGATTGTGTCCCTTCCAAAACAAAGGAGTCGTCTGCAGTCAGCAAATGGACATGCTTACTGGGAAAGAGTTTCAGGTGCAAACAGCAAATCAAATCAAAAAAGGGGGGAGTGGAAGTGGTGGAAATGATGATGGCTACCACCGTTACTCTGAACCAACCAAAAATCAACAAATACAAAAAGAAAAACAGCTCAGGTGGTTTCATTATTGCCATTAATTATTTATTTCTGATTGCTTATATCGATGCAGATCCATTTTTAATTTTTTTTTATTTATTTTTTTAACTTTCCAGTTGGCAGTACCTTAAGTCTCTGCTCGCCTAGTCCTAATGCAGCATCCTCCGCAAAGATTGGATCCCACATCGAGTCATACACGTCAATTTCCCTCTGTTTCATTCTGGCATACAGAGCATCGTCTCTCTGAACTACATTTCCCACCATCCACTGCAAGTACACAAAATCAGCACTGTTACTTGGGAAATGGAAGCTTTGCGACACTCAGAGAATGATAGACAGATAGAGAGAGAGAGAGAGCGAGGGAGAGTGAGAGGCAGAGAGAGAGAGAGAGAGAGAGAGAGAGAGAGAGAGAGAGAGAGAGAGAATGAGAGTGAGAAAGAGATAGAAGGGTTTTGGCACATCTAACTTATTCAAGCTCAATAAGATTATGAAGCGAGCGGCTTGACGCCCTGCCAGCCCTGAGCTGAGATGACTCGCCCTGTGAAACGGCAAGGTCACCGCTTACTGCTACCCAAACTCTGCTCTGATCCGCCAGAGGAAAAAAAAAGCACACAATGTCCTTCGGAGGGTAAAAATCCATTAAACTGTGGTTGATCAGCAAACCTACGCCACTGGAAAAAAAATAAAGGTGAATTTCCAGAGTCGTAACAAAAAAAAAACAAAAAAACCTAAAGCCCATTGATCCTGAAAGGGCGCGGGACAGAAGTCACAACACATAACCTCAAAATAACAAACCAGCTACTGCAGAGGAACAGCTGCGCTGGACCAAACCCTAACCAGGTGTTTTTTATTTTTCTGTTTTTTTTTTTTAGACATAAGGGCATCCAGACGGACGCTACCTTGTTGGGGTCGGGCCGGAGTTTTTCGTTGTTGGCGGTAGCCGCTTTCTCCGCCGCTTTCTTCTGTCTCTGAGGGCCTCGGCCGAAGAAGATGTAGTTGACGAAGGCATACTCGAGCAGGGCCAGGAAGACGAAGACGAAGCAGCCCATCAGGTACATATCTATGGCCTTCACGTAGGGGATCTTGGGAAGGGTCTCTCGCAAGTGGGTGTTAATGGTGGTCATGGTCAGCACCGTGGTGATACCTGCAATCAAGGTGGTATGTAGAGAATAAAAAACAGCATTAAACAGAACATCACAGAACATCAGGTTTTTCTCACTTTTTTGAGTTTGCTGTAGGACGCCAGCGCTATTGATTTTTCAAAGTATACCATTCACTCCCTAGTCAATGGAAGCTAAGCTGCAAAAACAGCCCGCTTATTCATCGTTTGTGTGACGTCCCACAACTTCTTTACACACATCCACCTATTCCACTTTCAGCAGGCTAGCTCCGCCCACTTACGCTGAAGTTATAAGGAGTGTTTCAGCCCCGAGTCCAAGACGTCTTTCTGAATGAGATACAATACAGAGAAGCCCATCACAAGAGAGCTTGTCTACCTATAATGGTCTTGAAGGCACAGTAAAAAAAACAGCCTGTTTAATTGTAAGGGTTAGTATGAGGCTGGAAACGGTCATGTGAAAATGAATTACAACTGTTTTTGCATCTTTAAAGCCACACAAATATCATAAAGGGACAACAATTAAATGTAGGATACGGCCTCCTTAATGACACAACTCATGCTTCACTTTATTACCCTACAAAAATGGTATCTTCTCAGGTGAAATGATCTTAAATCCAGATGATACATCTAATATTTGACATTTTGAGATGGTTGTGCTCTTATTATAAGATTATCTAACGTATTTCTAGACACTGTTTACTTGTTTCGTCAAGTAAAATGATCTCACTGCTGATTTCAAGCACATTTCGTAAAATGAGCAAAATTATCTGCCCGTATTGTTTGATAATTTTACTTAAAAGTACTTAAAACATAAAAATGTCTAGAAATAAGGTAAATAATCTCAGCCTTACAATAATCTCAACAGGAGAAATGTTAGATTTATTCACTATTTTAAGATTTGCTGTGTAAAAACACCCACTTTCTGCTTGCACTCCCTGGCCACTTTGTTGGAAACACCCACTACATACAGTCAAATGCAAACGTTTGTATTGATTTTGTAAGTGAAAATAAGTTACACATTCTCTACAGAGAACATACGTCTGCACACTTTCATGCACAGTTGCTGTTTATTTATGGAATTTAACATTCAGGAAAGAAACAAAACATAAAATGGGGCCTGTGCAAAAGTTATGGCACATTTTATATTTTGTTATGGTCCAATAAGATAAATGCAGCACATAAACAGAAATTGTGCTGTAAAATTAACAGAAAAAAATTTATTTCCTGTAGTTGTTCAATTAGAAAAGCAGCACAACATATCATTTGGGGTGTTTAAACTTTTGCATGACTGTAGTTCCATTGTATAAGGTTATAGGCTCTTGCCCAACTGCCCGCTCAATTAACCTATCCAAGCCCCGCGCTTTGCACTTTTGTGGCAACTGTTGCCAAGCTGGACAAGCTTTACAGAATTCTGGCAAAAGTCCCATTCAACCTAATGAGAAGATGTAGCCCACAGCTCACTCTTGATCAGAATGCCTATATTTACAGTGTATCACTCACTTTTAAAAGTTTCTTATTCTGTATGCGTGTGAAAGGTGTGAGAGTGTTCATCTGACATATATTCTTATCCTGCATTACAGCTACAGCAGGGACCTGAGACTGAATCACGTCTTTGTATATAACTTATGATTTTTATCATTTTTTTCACTGGGATCTAAAGCTTTCTCCCTCTACTCATGTCTCTCTGTTGTTATCACAGAGCAGCTTCAGTTTATTGATATGTCTTCCGGCTGAATCGGGTTTTGTAAAGTTTGTTGAACCTAGCAACAGTATCGCAGAAACAATGACGGATTGATAGGTCAGTGTGACAGCCAGCCTGTACCCCATTCATCATTGGTCAGGAAAGCTGTTGTCCAGATGTAATCTGGAAGGTCAATCATTCTTAGTACAGCAGTGACACTGACCCGATAGAGTGTCTAATGTTGGTACGAGTGTATCAGACACAGCTGTGTTTCAGGGGTGTTTACTCAGTACTGACCATAGATGAAAATGGCAGATACAAACTGTGCAGCAACACATGGGCGACAATTTCTAACTCTAGACCAGTGAGATGGAACTACAATGTAGGAGTTTCCAATAAAGAGCCAGTGAGTGTATAGTTGAGTATGTGGACAATGCTATAGTACAGTGTCATGGACAGCAGTGTAATACCACACTCTGGACGGCACGACAGTACAGTGCAGCAGAAGAATCACCATGTAACCAGCAATACAGCACAGAAGCAATGTCAACACAGGAATACAGGGACTCCAGAAAGAAATACAGAGTGGTGCTATGAACCATTGTTGTATTAAAACTTATGAAAGAAAGTTAACTTCTCCCATTTTCAAAGTTTACACCCTTCACAAACCTGTAGCTGCCACTTACATTGTTGAGGCACTTCATGATGACTGGACTGATAGAAACTGGCCTATTCAAAATGACCTTGCTCCATTAGTGTTCAGTAAGGTTAAGGATGTTCATTAAGGTTAAGGATGTCCTGAATGGTGCTTCTCATTGACCCTGTCACCTAGGAGATCATGGGTTTACACCTGATTGTGAGTCTAGATCATGAGTCCACGACAGCATGACTGTCCTCACTCTTTCTGGGTGAGTAGGGTGGCTCTTCTTTTCTTACCATCACTCAGCACGGTGCTGGCCACCAGTGTTTGTTAGTTAATTCTAAGCAGTTAGCGTTCTCCTCCAAAAAGCTTTGAGCCATCCAACAATCTTGTGTTATTGGCAGTTTGGAAAGATGTGGCGGCGCTTCATTCATCCCAGCATGTTAGTATAGAGTGATCGGTGGAGACCCAGGCAGAATCTCAAACCGATCCCTAAGCTACGTTCACACTACAAGCCTCATTAATCAAATCTGATTTTTCACTCAAATCCAATCTCCCTGACATGATGGTTCACACTCGTTTAGGTAAGTGATTCAATCTGTCATTAATGTGAATGAACCGGCGTCTTAAAATGACCCGCATGAGCTCGTCCTACTCAGTAACGTCACGTGACTGAATCACTGCATCATCAGCACAAATAACGAGCAGAACTAGCTTCACTGAGAAGATCGTTAACTCTGATCAGCTCTCAGCTTCATTATTAGAGCGAGACGAAGGAGAAAAAGGTGAGATGCATTTCTTTTCCACCATTTACAGGCTTTCATTTCTGTTCGGCGCTGCTGCCATGGTAACACTGAATGATGGCGCACACGCAATGGGAAAAAAGCACATGAATTCCGATCTGAGCATCACATTAAGGTAACAAGGTCACAAATCAGATACGTATCCGATCTAGGGCCGACCACATACGAAAGTGGCTTAGGTCGGATTTGAAAAGATCAAATTTGTCCACACAGCCCTAAAAACATTAGATCTGAGTCACATCAGGGCAAAAAATCGGATTTATGCTATTTGGTAATGTGAACATAGCCCTAGTCTCTACTTAATGCACTATATAGGTCTTAAAATAATGGCTCCTGGACCAGAACAGTGCATAATATAACATATATAACTCCCTATCAGTGCACTATGATCATTTAATGTTACTCTAAAGCCTCTGAGATGACATCACCAAAAGCTTGAGGACCAGTGGAAGTTCTCTGAATATAACTACCAATCTTTTAAAAAAGCAAGCTATTGGAGATCCAGCAGCCCTAATCCTGCAAGCCAGACTTCACACTTTGTCAGAGAGTTTGGTGCATTCTGTCACAAACCAATGTGGCTACCATCAAAGAAAAAATGCGTCGGAACACTTGAGGATAACTAGCTTAAAAGCTACTAAATGTTTCAAAGAAATCTCTTGCATAACTTTAAAAGATGCAAATCCATGAACTTTGCAAACCTTTTTCAATCTAGCAACTGTCTCGCTCTGAAAGGCTCAATCATAGCGAACGGGAGCAACTAACTGCTCGCAAAAGTCTGTCAGACTGATAAAACTAACAGCCAATCGAATTCCTGATAGTTGTGGCCAACTTAACGCAAGAGATATTAGGGGCAGAGCGTCTGAGGTTGAGACTAAAATGAGAAGAAATTAGGATAAAAATCCACAAAAAAGAGGATGGTATTCTAATATTATAAAGTCACAATTTCAGGGATATGACAGTGACGTTAGTGTGGTGCTGTGGACACAGCAGGAGAGTTCAGCACGATGGACCACAGAGGAGTACAGCAGTGATGCAGTCCAGAACATCACCACTGTACTGTACTCAATCCAGTTCTGTGCGATTTTTTATATTCTGGAGAGTGACATGTTTTTATCACATGATATGAAATAACCTTGCTTTGCTTCATGTCACCTTTTATCACCCTCACAGCACACAGAATGGATCCATAAATAAACGGTATGGAAACATAGCTGGCAAATATAAACGGAGAAATGATGCTGCCAGAAGTCATTGTCCTCCACCCCTCCGTCACAGACAGGGCTGCAAAAGCACATCCTGTATTTCACTTGTTTCCGGCTGTCCGGCGGCGTTCCTCATATGCCAGCTCACCTGCCTGACACAGTGCCATTGTTTTGATGAGTGAGGCATCTGTATGTACAATCTGTTTAAATTCATATGTACCTAAACAAACACGCTCAGTGTCGACTGCCTCTGATAGTGATCTCATTTACTACCATACAGAGACAGAGGAGAGAGAGAGAGATAGACAGAGAGAGAGAGAGAGAGAGAGAGAGAGAGAGAGAGAGAGAGAGAGAGAGAGAGACTGAATCAGCAGACAGAGAGCATGGTGGAGATAGACAGCAAGACACAGAGAGACAGTTACTGAAGAGAGGAGAAAAAACTGAGAAGTGGGACAGAAAAAGAGAGAAACCTAGAGATAGAGAGAGAGGAAGACAGAGACAAATGTTCAGAGAGAGAGAGAAATAAACTGTGAGGAAGAGCATGAATGAGCGACACAGACACTGATAGACTTACAGAGGAACTGGGAGAAAGAGAGGGAGAGAGAGGGGAGAGAGAAATGAGAGAATGTGAAAAAGAGCATGAAGGAGAGACAAAGAGTGAAGACAGGGAGGTATTCAAGGAGAAAGGACAAGAAAGAAAACAGAATGAGAGAGAAATAGCATAAAAGAAAGTGAGAACGTCTGAGAAAAAGGGTGGAGAAAGGCAAAACAATTGAAAGAAAGAAAGAAAAAAGAAAGAAAAAAGAGTGAGAGAGAAACTGGGAGACAAAAAGAGATGAGAGCTGAGAAAAAGAATTAGAAAACAACTAAATGCATGAAATAAATAATAAAAAGAAAGAAAAAAACAAAAGAAAAAGAAAGAGAAACTGAGAAAAAAAAAGAAACAGGAAAGAGAGGGGGAAAGCAGTCAAAGAAGATGAACAAGAGAGAGAAGAGCGAGATCAAGCGAGAATGAGATAGAGTATGAAAGAGAGAGGAACAGAGAAAAAGAAAGAGAGGAATGGAGAGAAAGAAAGAGGAGGGAAGAGAGAGGGCCAATCAGAGAAGGGGGTGAGAAGAGACAAATGGGAGAAAAAGAGACTGACTGAGAGAGACTGTGAACAAAGAGACAGAGAGAGAGAGAGAGAGAGAGAGAGAGAGAGAGAGTGACTTTCTTAGGCTTCTAATAGAGCTATTGTATTTCACTCTAAACATCACGCGGAGGCTGTAGCATCTGTTCAGCTGTCACACGGCTCTCAGTGCAGACAGATTGATTGTGACAAGCAAACCCAAAACGCTAAAGCGCTCCCTCGCTCATCAGTCACCTATTCTATCTGCCGCCTTCCCTGCAGGACCACTGGCAGAGACAGGCACTTTTTCATAACAGCAGAACACGGCCCTATTAGCCAGAGAACACATCGGTAACGACCATCCGACCCAGAGTTTGTCAGCGCAATCAGAGGCGGTAGATCAGAGGGGATCCGCCCGTGCGATCTTCCGTGGGGTTCAGAGAGGGCGGCTTTTTCTCCCAGGGCCGTCCCCCTCGTCTCGACAGGGCACCCTGACTGTTTGGCTGTTTTATTGGAGCCGGGCAATTTCTACACCCACGCCAGCCCAGGCACCATCTAATCTAGTTTGGGGAAAGGCTGGCTACCACAAAGCGTCCGCATTTTCTACTTCAGGCATCCTGCTGAACTGGGTGGGACCTTACACAAACATTAGGCTTTTGCTGACCTCTTGGTGTCCAACCAGAATTGTGATCAAAAGTCTTCTCCCCAGAGTCATGCAGCCAATATCCAGTCAGCCAGGAGCATCTGAGCAGGGTCATAAATTAAACTGGGCTCAGAACAAAAATATCCCAATAGCCACCTAAATGCTGGAGAAATATAAACGCAAAAGGGCAAAAAATTATATGAAAAAAAAAAAAATCAAATCTAAGGACTAAAAACATGCCTTCTTCATTCATTCATTCATCATCTGACCTGCTTATCCTCCTGTGTCACGGGAGAGCTAGAGCCTATCCCAGCGCTCATTAGCCACATTTACATGCAGCCTGATAATCCATTAATAATAAATAATAATGGCTCAGTCAGAATAAAACACCCCCATGTAAGCACCACTATCGGAATAGACTAGTCTGATTGGGGCGAATCGGAATACAATTCCGATTCCGATTGAACGAGGTGGGTAATCCTGTAAATAATCCGCTAAATAGAAGAATAATAACCGTGTGAAGGCCTGTATCTGATTACAATCCCAATCAGAAAGTCAGTTCTGCATGTGAGTCACGTCACAGTGAAAGTTTATAACATTCAACATGGCGGAGCAGAAACTGCCCTGCAGAGGAGACGAAGTTTATGCTCTGATCTTTAAAAGACGGCGGTGGGACGGACATCCAGCTTACGTGTCCCAGAACACGACGTCTTTCTCTCAGTCTTCTTTAATAAGTACATGTGAAGGATGGTTTCCTGAGTCTGACATCGTTTTAAAGTGATAAAAACACAAGCACTGCTCACTGCTGCTCATCTCACTCTGACTGGACCTCACGTAATGCTTGTTGTCATGGCAACGCGTCTACACTAAGTGGTTCTTTGCATATGCACATCATTTTGTATCAGATTACTTGTTGCGTGTGTGTAAATGGAGATTTTTATCAGATTGTTGAGAAGAGTTCATATAAATACCTCAGTCTTAATCTATAATCAAAATGTGATCAATTGGACTGGCAAAAGTCTTTGCATGTAAACACAGCCATTGAGTGGAAGGCAGGAAAAACCCTGGACAGGTCGTCAGTCCACGACAGGGCAGACCTACACATTCAAACCTAGAGAAAACTTTGTGTTACTAATTGGCCTGACTGCATGTCTTTGGACTGTGGGAGGAAACCCACACAGACATGAGGAGAACACATAAACTCCACACAGCAAGGACCCTGGTTGCCTGGCTGGGGAATTGAACCCAGGCCCTTCTTGTTGTGAGGCATTATTGCTTCCCACTGCCCCTGCCCTCTTTGTATAAATTTTCATTTTTGAAACTGATCATAAAGTGACATTGAGGCCAAAATGAAACATGTAACTATCACTACAACTGGTGTAAACATGCTTACCTCTTACAGCGGTACTGCAGTAGTTTCTAAAGTGAGATTTTCTCATTAAACGACTACAAAATTATGCATCTTGAAGGTGAAAGTTATTTTAAGTGCTTTTAAATTTTTTTAAAAAGTGGTTTTGGGCTGCTTGACATTTTTCTTTTAATAAAGAAACTATGCAGAAAAGCAGATCTCTAGAACAGGGCTAGACACTGGAGTTTTTCTACATAGTTCCACTGTTTTGGTGCACATTCAGACAAACCTGTCATATATATGTATATATAAGCAGCTTAAACAAAGGCATTTGGATCATATTTATGCTTTGCAAATAAAACCAAAAGATACTTGGAATATTTTCCTGAGGTAAGCCAGTGTTGGGTGTATATAGGCTGTTAGAGTTCAGTATGAGTGGCCCTCAGTCCCAGTCCTAAGGGACCCCTGTGCTCTCCTTGCTCTAACACACCTGGCTCATCTTGGCAGCTAATTATCAAGCCCTTGAATCGACAAGTTGAATCAGGTGTGTTCAGGCAGGGAAATTACTACACTGCACTGAAGTCCCCCAGGGCTGAATCTGAGCAGCTG
This sequence comes from Pygocentrus nattereri, assembly GCF_015220715.1. NCBI lineage: Eukaryota > Metazoa > Chordata > Actinopteri > Characiformes > Serrasalmidae > Pygocentrus > Pygocentrus nattereri. Next base: position 13,027,502 of record NC_051221.1, read on the forward strand.
TACTGTACCAGAGACCAGGCCCAAAATGAAGCACATGCTTTGCAATACCAGCCTCAATCTAAAGCCTATGGCCTACAAAACCAGTCCCAATGAGAGGCACATATTCTGCAAAACCAGTCCCAGTATAGAACATATGGTCTACATAACCAGCCCCATCATGAAGCCTATGGTTAGCAGAACCAGCCCCAGTACGACGCTCATAGTTCTACAGAGCCAGCCTTAATATGAAGTCTATGGTTAGCAGTACCAGTCCCAGTATGAAGCCCATGGTCTACTGCATCTGTCCTTATGTGGTCCATTGTATACAGAATCAGTTCCAATATGAAGCTTATGGTCTACAGAACAAGCCCCAATATAAAGTTCATGGTCTATAGAAACTATGAAGTTTATAGTCTACAAAACCAGTCTTAATGTGGAGCCCATGGTCTACAGGATCAGTTTTAAGACAAAGCCTGTCTATTGTACCAGCCCCAATATGGAACCTGTCTACAGAACCAGCCCCAATACAGCATCTGTAGTTTACATGACCTACCCTGACATGAATACCACCATCTACAGGACCAACTCCAGTATGAAACCCATGATATCTACAGGATCTATCCTTATGTGGTCCATTGTCTATAGAATCAGTTCCAATATGAAGCTTATGGTCTATAGAACAAGTCCCAATATAAAGATTATAGTCCATAGGACCAGTCCCAACATAGAGTATAGGGTCTACAGACCTAATGTGAAGTTCATGGTCTACAGAACCAGCCCCGGAATGAAACCCACCACCTACAGGATCAGTCCTAATATGAAGTCCATTGTCAACAGAACCAACCCAAATATCAGGCCAGTGGCCAGCAGAACCAATACAAAGCTCATGGTCCACAGAACCAGTCCCAGTATGAAGCCTGTGATTTACAGAACCAGGACAATTATCAAGCCAGTGGCCAGTAGAACCAATACGAAGCTCATGGTCCACAGAACCAGTCCCAGTATGAAGCCTGTGATCTACAGAACCAGCTCAATTTGAAGTCTATGAACAGAAATCCCACCTAAAGCCACACGGGCAGCAGAGGCATCATAGTTGATCCAGAAGGAGACCCAGGACAGGATGGTGATCAGGATGGAAGGCATGTAGGTTTGCAAGATGAAGTAGCCGATGTTCCTCTTCAGTTTAAAGCTCAGGGACAAACGTGGGTATGAACCTGGTCAAGAGAGAGAGAGAGAGAGAGAGAGAGAGAGAGAGAGATGGGCCAATGACATAGCACAAACGTACAAGATCAAAAAATAAATAAATCCCAGTCTTACCTTCCAGTATCAGTGCTTCGCTTACATCTGGGCATATTTTGCAATACTCGTGTTCATCAATGTGTCTTCCTAGCTACTAAGAGCAGATTTTATCTAAATCATTATTTGACAGTTTTCATTTGCAGACTATTGTTAACAGCACATGCTGGAACTCTTACGGCCTAAAGGTGGTTTAAACAGCTTAAAAGGGGTTGAGTGCAGATGAGTGCTGATATTACAAGGGACAAAATAAGAAGCTTGACTCTCAGTTTTCTATTTTAACATATGAAGTTGAAGTTAATTTGCCTTTAAGATATTTTGAAAAACTTGACGGACAATATATGTTGTTAATAACATAAAAATGTCAATATAAGCTGTGACTGAATGGTGCAGGACAAGCTTTTGGTTAAGAAAAGATGCACATGGTTCGGCAAAGTGCTCCTCCTTATTCTTACAAATACACAAGACCAAAGAACCAAACTAATCACTCAAAAATCGCTTGATTTGTGTTGTGAATGCTTGACTTTGACAAACACTTCTCGGACCAGTCCTGCCCGGGGCATGTGAACCAGCCCAAAGAGAAAAGAGACAGAAACGTCTACTCTGCCAGCCTAGACCTTGTCTGCCTCTTTTTTGTTCCTGAAAGGCAGACCAGCGACGGTAATAACACAAGCCAAAAAAAACTCAAATTATGCTCTCTTACTCACTGACTTACTCATCCTGCATTGCTCGCAGGCTGGACGGGGTCATTCTACCAAAGCCGGCACAGTCGCAGCAACACTCCGGCTTTGGCCGCACAAAGCCACATTTGTTTTGGCCATAGGGTATATGTGCTGGTGTGCGTGATGGGTACCTGTGGAGAAGACCACGTTCTTGGAGATGAGTTTGTAGTCCACGATTGAAAACTGAGGCAGCTCAATGCGCTCTACTCCCGACACTGCCCCGTCTCCACCTCTCCAGTAGAACTCAATGTCGTCTGTGGTATAGCCGTCTGTAGGGAGAGGAAGACATGAGAAAGACTATCAGCACGGGCGAAAAGAAGGAACGATACAACAGCAGAATCCTCTCAGCGTCCCATTATTAGCATAAGTTGATTTTGTTGCAACTACTTAAAACAGTATTTCATGACTACCCACACTACAGAGCACACAAGATGAAAAGTAACAATCAACAAGACAACAATGTACTCCTAAGGTTATTTGTGGAATAGAACTGAGTGTCTGGGCTTAGTCATGCATTTTTTTGCATTATTATTTATGAGAAAAGATGTGCATTATATATCACTGTTGTCGAAAGAAAACCTCATATCTCCAAAATTGTAACTTTACAGGAGAAGGAAACAAACTGCTTTACTTTTAATGTAAGTCAATGGAACCAGACTTTTTTCCCCAAGTTATTTTGGGCCGTTTCTTTTGGTCCGTTCATCATAAAATTTACGGACAATGTAAAGAGCAACAGATACTTTCAAATCATGTCAAAAACTGAAAAACAACAAAAATAGAGATACAAGATTTTGTTCTGACAACAACATTATACATCTATGGAGCAACTGGGGCAACTTTTATTTTATTATTGAATGTGTGCTTGATTGAAACAGTAGTTGACTTTCAGCGTAAATACCTGCTTTCTTATATCCTCTTGCAAAACACTTTAGAGTGAGAGCAGCAAAGATACCACAAGAATTGATTCCACACATAGAGCAGGACAAGGAGTATGTCAGTACAACGCATAAATGCCACTGTACACCAGACACACTGCACAACGTAGTGTCGGGTAGCGCTGTGTAGCAGATAGAACAGATAGAGCAGACAGAAGTGCTGCTGCTAGACCTCAAGCCCAAGCTCATTTTACATTTTACTCTTAGCACCTTTAGTGAATTTGTCACTTTTGGCATCACAAACAGTGAAAAAAGCCTAGTAACACTTGCTGTGGAAACACAATGAGCGCTCGCCTGTTTATCAACCTCAACTCAAAAAGGACTTTTTCTTTACCTTGTTAGTACACGTCCTTGGTCACATTAAGCCCAACCCATGTGGCATAACCTTGAAAAGACATATTCCTGTTTCTCTGTAATCTTTAATTGAAGTGTAGTGATCTCTGCCCACTTCTAAATGACGTCTGATGCTCGGGTGCATCGTTTTCCACCGTTAGGGAAAATACTGGTTAGTAGAATTTATCTTAGCATCACTCCATCACTGTGACTGAGAACAGCGTTCAAAACACCTCCGCACCCGGCTGCGTGAACATGCATGTCAGCAGACAACGTCCTTTCTTCTCATCACTTTACTCTCGCACTGTCTGTGTTTGGACTGGCTGGAAAATAATCACTTACTGAGCTATTTCAGGTCATTTACACTGAAAACCTGTGTTCATATTAACTGGAGTGAGGTAGATATCTGGCAGAGTTGTTGGCTGAACCTTATGAAGTTACCCTCATACACGGGTTTCTTTTTTCCTGAAGTCTTCTTCTCTTGCCTTTGCTAACCTGCCTGCTGACCAGCACTTTGCATTAACTACATCTTAAAAAGTGGTTGGTTAGTGTAGCAGGTAACACCTCTGCCTTCTACGCTGTAGCCCGGGATTCAATCCCCCACCTGGTCAATCACCCTACACTATACCAATAAGAGCCCTTGGGCAAGACTCCCAACACCGCCTTGGCCTACCTGTGTAAAAAAAACAATCAACTTGTAAGTCGCTCTGGATAAGAGCGTCTGCCAAATGCCGTAAATGTAAAAAAGTACATATTAAAAGCGATTTTTCAACAATGAACACATCATGTTTCAAAAACTACAGAAAAGACACATCAAAATATTGTAGTACTTCATTTTTTTGACAGAAATGTGGTTGATTTTACTTTTTTCATGTGGGTTTTCAGTAAAATAGACGGATCTTGCTGATCATGAAAATGGGCATCCAATCAATTCCTGAGGAATAAGAGGAATAAGATAACATGTCCAGCCCTCAGTTATATGCCTGTATCACTCAGAAATATGTCACCTTAAAGTAGAAAAGGGCTCTGATTTCTGATTCACACGGACAGAGTTTAGATTGACTGCCTTTCTCTGTATAAATTTCAAGCATACTCTCCTACCATCAGTTTCTGTGCTCTCATTCTGGGGGGATTTATGCGAAATTAGTAAAAGTGGCATGCTGTTGTGCTGAGACAGTAAGCAGTGTTTGGAGTTGCTAAGCACCAGTGGTGGTGAACGCGCCTTCTTTTACACCACTTTTCAAACTTTTGGATGCTGTGAGGTGCTGTGGGGGCCTTAAGAGTAGTTCATGGTTCAGCAGAGACAGACCATGTGACCAAAACACAGACAAAAATATAAAGTTGGTTAAATTTTGTGTGCTTTATTTGTCTTGTCAAATAAGTTTATATTCAGTGACCATCAGCATCTTGCAGTCAGTTTTGCCAGCATTAATTTAACACATTAGCTAGTTAGATACACATATCTCCATGTTTTTGGATGTTTACTTTTCTACGCCATTTGAGCTCAGCAGACGTCCTTTTCTCTGTGTGAAAGCTTCAGGGTGAATGGACTAATAGAAATGCTCCAAAACAGCTTGGGATAAAATATCTTTACATTTAGACCCAATTCCATTTCACCCCTTGCCCCTACCACTTAGCCCTCTGCTTTGCGCATTCTAGGGTTAGGCTGTCCCAGTTTTTGTTGAGATAAGGGGTAGGAGGGAACGCGAAGTGTTGGGGCTACATGACCCTCCAAACGGAGGTTTTTCAGAGACACGCTCCAAACAGAGTGTTATGAGAAAAAAAGAACAAGCGGTGAAGATGACCGCACAAACGACCAAAGAAACCCACAAATATAAATATTATAAAATTACATTAATCACTGTATTATCTTAGTTTAATGTCGTTTCAGTGTATTAAGGTTGTTTTCTTCCTAACATGCATAAAAAAATTGCTAAAAGCATGCTAATGTTTCTGTAGCTAGCTAGCTAACTTCCCATTCCACCTTAAATAGTTTGGCAGGATTGGCGCCAGAATGTCACTGCTGCTGTGTTTAAGGTGGAACGGGACAGTTCAAACAAGAAGCTGGTGAACATCTGACTTCAGCTTCATGTCACCAAAGAATCAGCGGTGGGCGATAATAAGTAATTGTCTTATAGCCCCTTAGAAGGCGTATGAGGAGCTGAACGTCTCCCTTATCTGCTACACACGTGGACAAAATTGTTGGTACCCCTCGATTAATGAAAGAAAAACCCACAATAGTAACAAAAATAACTTTAATTTGACAAAAGTAATAATAAATAAAAATTCTATGAAAATGAACAAATGAAAGTCAGATATTGCTTTTCAAACATGCTTCAACAGAATTATTTAAAAAAATAAACTCATGAAACAGGCCTGGACAGAAATGATGGTACCCCTGAAAAATGTGACCAAACGGACACGTTAAATCAAGGTGTGTTCACTAATTAGCATCACAGGTGTCAAAGGAAAGAGTTGTCTCAGGACATTAGAAAGAAAATTATAGACAAGCATGTTAAAGGTAAAGGTTATAAGACCATCTCCAAGCAGCTTGATGTTCCTGTGACTACAGTTGCATATATTATTCAGAAATTTAAGATCCATGGGACTGTAGCCAACCTCCCTGGACGTGGACGCAGGAGGAAAATTGATGACAAATCAAAAAGACGGATAATACGAATGGTAACAAAAGAGCCAAGAACAACTTCTAAAGAGATTAAAGGTGAACTTCAAGCTCAAGGAACATCAGTGTCAGATCGTACCATCCGTCGATGTTTGAGCCAAAGTGGACTTAATGGGAGACGACCAAGGAGGACACCATTGTTGAAAACAAAACATAAAAAAGCCAGACTGGAATTTGCCAAACTACATGTTGACAAGCCACAAAGCTTCTGGGAGAATGTCCTATGGACAGATGAGACAAAAATGGAACTTTTTGGCAAGGCACATCAGCTCTATGTTCATAGACGGGAAAATGAAGCATATCAAGAAAAGAACACTGTCCCTACTGTGAAACATGGAGGAGGCTCTGTTATGTTCCGGGGCTGCTTTGCTGCATCTGGCACAGGGTATCTTGAATCTGTGCAGGGTACAATGAAAGCTCAAGACTATCAAGGAATTCTAGAGAGAAATGTGCTGCCTAGTGTCAGAAAGCTTGGTCTCAGTCGCAGGTCATGGGTCTTGCAACAGGATAATGACCCAAAACACACATCTAAAAACACCCAAGAAAGGCTAAGAGGAAAACACTGGACTATTTTGAAGTGGCCTTCTATGAGCCCTGAACTAAATCCTATTGAGCATCTTTGGAAGGAGCTGAAACATGCTGTCTGGAAAAGGCACCCTTCAAACCTGAGACAACTGGAGTAGTTTGCTCATGAGGAGTGGGCCAAAATACCTGCTGAGAGGTGCAGAAGTCTCACTGACAGATACAGGAATCGTTTGATTGCATTGATTGCCTCAAAAGGTTGTGCAACAAAATATTAAATTAAGGGTACCATCATTTCTGTCCAGGCCTGTTTCATGAGTTTATTTTTTTAAATAATTCTGTTGAAGCATGTTTGAAAAGCAATATCTGACTTTCATTTGTTCATTTTCATAGAATTTTTATTTATTATTACTTTTGTCAAATTAAAGTTATTTTTGTTACTATTGTGGGTTTTTCTTTCATTAATCGAGGGGGACCAACAATTTTGTCCACGTGTGTAGCAGATAAGGGAGACGTTCAGCTCCTCATACGCCTTCTAAGGGGCTATAAGACAATTACTTATTATCGCCCACCGCTGATTCTTTGGTGACATGAAGCTGAAGTCAGATGTTCACCAGCTTCTTGTTTGAACTGTCCCGTTCCACCTTAAACACAGCAGCAGTGACATTCTGGCGCCAATCCTGCCAAACTATTTAAGGTGGAATGGGAAGTTAGCTAGCTAGCTACAGAAACATTAGCATGCTTTTAGCAATTTTTTTATGCATGTTATGAAGAAAACAACCTTAATACACTGAAACGACATTAAACTAAGATAATACAGTGATGAATGTAATTTTATAATATTTATATTTGTGGGTTTCTTTGGTCGCTTGTGCGGTCATCTTCGCCGCTTGTTCTTTTTTTCTCATAACACTCTGTTTGGAGCGTGTCTCTGAAAAACCTCCGTTTGGAGGGTCATGTAGCCCCAACACTTTGCGTTCCCTCCTACCCCTCTATCTCAACAAAAATTGGGACAGCCTAACCCTAGAATGCGCAAAGCAGAGGGCTAAGTGGTAGGGGCAAGGGGTGAAATGGAATTGGGTCTAAATGTAAAGATATTTTATATATATATAATATTAAATTAAGGGTACCATCATTTCTGTCCAGGCCTGTTTCATGAGTTTATTTTTTTAAATAATTCTGTTGAAGCATGTTTGAAAAGCAATATCTGACTTTCATTTGTTCATTTTCATAGAATTTTTATTTATTATTACTTTTGTCAAATTAAAGTTATTCTTGTTACTATTGTGGGTTTTTCTTTCATTAATCGAAGGGTACCAACAATTTTGTCCACGTGTGTATCACTGAAGACGCGCCGGGTCACCTAGAGAGCAGCGCTAGTAGCATTTTAACGAAGTAATGTTTTAACATTAGGGTAAAAAGAAGAAATGGGACCGGGCCTTTCTTACAATTAAATTAAAGAATATTTGTGCTCTCTCCTGTAAACTGACCATTTTGAAGATACTTGTTCTTTTTTACAGCAGAAAGATGCTACTTCATTAATACAGTGTAGTTTTCAAGTATTCACCTATTATTAAATAGCTAGCATGTGTGAGTTAGCATTTTTAGGTTTAAGTCTAAGTCACCAAAAACCAGTTACTGCTCCTCAATGAGCAATTACAAGGATTATAGGTATTTCATTCTCTACGGTGTATAATATCAAAAGGTTTGGAAAATCCAGAGGAATCTCTGTGCATGTGTCACGATTGGCCCCTCCCAGTCCTGTCCATGTTTTCATGTAGTGTTTTGGTTTAGCCCATGTGTTTTTGTTTTGGTATTTAGTCCAGCCCCTTGTTTGGTTACTCTACCCCTGATCGTCTGCACCTGTGTTTCCACCTGTCCCTGGTTTACCCTTATGTATTTAAGCCCTGTGTTTTCCCCTGTCTGGTTGCTGGTCTTCGTACTGTTTGATATGTTTGATTGTGTTTGATTTGTTTGCTGTGTTTCTTAGTTATGTCTGTCCACCCTAAGCTCAGTATAGATTATTGGAACCTGGACTGGCTTGACCATGACCCTGGATTTGCCCATAACAAAAGTCGCTTATCTCAGGATATGCATCCGCCTCCTCGCTCCCCGGTGTTACAGCATGAAGGACGATGCCAAAGACCAATATTGAACGCCTGCGTTTTTTAACCCCTCAGACGGCAATGCATTAAAATCCAACATGCTTTTGTAATTAATATAACCACACTGGCTTGGGAGTCCTTTGGAAAACACTTGTCAATAAACGCTGTCAGTTGCTGCATCCACAAAAAGCAAAGCAGAAGTCATATATCAATAACATCCAGAAACGCCGCCGACTTCTCTGGGCTAAAGCTCATCCGAGATGGAGTGAAGTGGAAACGTGTACTGTGGTCTGAAAAGTTCACCTTTCAGAATGTTTTTGGAAATAATCGACATTGTGTTTCCCAGACCAAAGAGAAAAAGGACCATCTCGGGCGTTACCAGTGCAAAGTTCAAAAGCCAGTCTCTGTTATGGTACGAGGGTGTGTTCCTGCCAATGGCATGTATAACTTGCACATCTGTAATAGAACCACCAATGCTGAGACCCCATAGACTTGAGTCATCTTCTCACAGTAGAAGGACGGATAGAAACACCTGTGGATGTTTTCAGATCTGAAGCAGCTTGATTTTCTCCCCTCTCTCAAAGATGAAAGCTTTCAGTGCTGTTTAGCTGATGGGGCAGTGTTGGTGGTCTACCAGGTCTTGCATGGTTGTTAGGAGCCCCATTTTCTGTGTAAATATTATCATTTTACAGTTCTAGTTTTGGAAACTCCTGGTATTTCCGTTTACTTTTCTTGACACCCTCCTTCCTTATGCAAGTGGATATCTTTTATTTACTACTCCTCAGAAGTCTCTCCTGAAAATGAATAACAAGGTCCTTAATGGCTTTTTTGAATGGAAATGAAATAAATGAGCCTCTGTCTTTTGTACATCACTGTGTATTACACACTATAACACTAAATAAATGCTGACAATAACAGTAGGATTTCCGAACAGGCTGTAACTAAACGATGCCGGGACAGCTTTGGGTTACAAAAGCACACACACAAACACACGTGGCTGAGGCAGTGTGCTCGCTGGCCCGTGTTTTCTTCTCTTGCATCGTTACAGTGGATCCTGCTTCATCTGCTGCAGCGCGTGTTGCTGCTTGCGACTCATAATGAGAACCAGTGACCTATTTAGTGTTATAAATAATTAAGGGTGAGTTTCTGAATCTTCATGTTTAAGGGCGTCAGCTGTGCAGCACTTAGCGGCCAGGTACTGGCTTAAAAAGCCCGACCACCACCCCCCCCGAACACACACACACACACACACACACACACACACACACACACACACACACACACACACACACACACAGCACTCGTGAGTAGGGCTTATTCATGCTGTTTAATGGAGGGCTAGAAGAACAGGATGTAAAAGATGATAACGGCAAAAAGGTTTTCGGACGATCGAGGTGTACCCATGTCATCCTCCTGTCTGTGGAGGCTTTTAAATGGAGAGAGAGAGAGAGAGAGAGAGAGAGAGAGAGAGAGAGAGAGAGAGAGAGAGAGAGAGAGAGAAGGAACTCAAAATGGAGAAAGAGAGCCACATACTGATAAAAAGATAATGACACAGAAAGAGAGGAGAGTAGGGGACAGACAGAGAGAGAAAATGAAAGACAGAAGAGAGAAAATGAAAGAAAAAGAGAAGGGAAAACCAAAGAGACAGAAAGAGAGATTGAAAAAGAGAGTGAGAAATATAGAGAGAACTGATAAAAATACTGAGTGGGAGAAAAAGAAAAGGGAGATAGACAGAGAGCAGGAGAAAAGAGAGATAAATAAGAGAATAGAAGAGAGATAAAGGGATAAAGAGAGAGAGAGAGAAAGAGCAAGAGAGAGAGAAAGAGAGAGAGAGAGAGAGAAACAGAGCAAGAGAGAGAGAGAGAGAGAAAGAGAGAGAAAGAGAGAGAGATGTACCTTTATCAGCTGACATCTCGGGTAACTTCTACGTACTGCAGGACACGTAACTGAAGAGGCTAGCTAGATAAATCGCCCCTAGATCAGTAGACAGTCCCCCCGTCCTCCTAAATCTTCAGCCAAAAGGTTGTGGGAACCTCTGCTTGGTAGCAGCAAGTACACAATCTGCTTTATCCACCAAACTAACGTTATAGGAGAACAGCCCCAGCTATAGTTATAGCTACGTACCTGAAGCTGTGTTAGAGGCGGCATTAGCTACCTGCTTTGCCCAGGTAGACATCAGAGTCACTCCGAAATTATTCTACATTTTATCATTAATAGCGCTGATGACTGACAGCTTAAAAAAATCATCAAAACCTCAAATACAGTCGTTTTCAAAGGCAAAATAATCGCAATGTTACATTAAAGTGTCAGCTTCTCTTTAGCGCCCCCAGTGGACATTTGTTTCAGCAGCAAAACGTGCTCGAGGGTGCGTATGTGTGGCTCTGCAAAAAAGTGGTCAGAAGTCCGTATAACTGAACAATTGGATATATAAGAGTCAGAATGAGAGATAGAAAGAAAGTGAGGCAGAGTGAGGAGAGTTAGAAGAGAGCTGGAAGAGAGAGAGAGAGACAGAGGGAGAGAAAAAGAAAGATAGAGATGGAGAATGAAGTCAGAAAGAAAGAGAAAAGAGACATGAGAATATTGATCTAGGGAAGGAGAGGGAGAGAGAAATGGGGATGTAGAAAGAGAGAGAGAAGACAGAAAAGGAAAGAGTGAAAAAGAGAGACTGAGAGGAAAGTCAGATGAGAGAGAGAGAGAGAGAGAGAGAGAGAGAGAGAGGAGTCTGTGGCTGTGTTAGGCTGGTCATTCAGATTCCATTAAATCCATTATATCAGTGCCACTGAGTCTGCCTGTGTCAATCGACTGACTGACTTCTGTCAACAGATCACATCACTGTGCTGCAGAGAGAGAGAGTGTGAGAGAGAGAGAGAGAGACAGAGAGCTGGAGCGCACCCTGCTTTATTAGCTCCTGCGGGGCTGAATAGGAGATCAGAGCGGCTGGGTTGGAGAGGAGGAGGAGGAGGATCCAGCGCTGCAATCTCTGCCACAGAATCACCTCAATTAAAAATGGATCAAGAATCAAGTTTATCAAGGAAAAAAAAGGATAGGAAGCTCAGACCCGCGGCTCATTAGGCCGCATGCAGCAGCGTGGGGCTACACACTGCAGTGAGACACTTGAGATACACACAGCGCTGTGTAGAGGACTGTACAGTGCAGTGCTGGGCACTGAGTCTACAAACGGAGACAGGAAGGTTACAGAGAATAACAGAAATAGAGGTGCACTGTGGCCAAAATGAAAAATGTAACCAGCGCTGCATCTGCCGTGAACATGCCTACAGCGATGCCACAGCAGTCGGCAGAGTGAGAGAAGCCAGGGCGGGAGGAAAACTACAAACGCTACCTGAACTGTTCGAGCTGCTATCTGAATAACGTAGAAAGAGACAGCTATCTTAGTGAACTGCTCAGAAACCAAATGTCACACCTGTATTCGTTCACCTCTGCATCAATGCTTTTCTTTATCGCCATGGGGAAACTCACAATGGCTGAATGATGTGTTTGCACAATGCATGGTGGGTAATGTAGTGACAGAACACTTATGGACAAAAACATGAAAAAGCATACAGAACTGTCAGTGAGAGAGAGAGAGAGAGAGAGAGAGAGAGAGAGAGAGAGAGAGATAGTACGAGAACGAGAGAGTGGGAGAGAGAGAGAGAGAGAGAGAGAGAGAGAGTGGGAGAGAGAAAAATGAGAAGGAGAGAGTAATAGAGAATGAGAGAAAAAGACAACGAGAGAATGAGAGAATGAGAGAAAGAGACAGAATGGGAGTGAGAGAGAAAGAATGAGAAAAAGATAAAAAGAATGAGAGAGACAAAGGGAGAAAGAGAGAAAGAGAGAGAAACAATGGGAGAGGAAGAAGGGGAGAGAGAAAGAGGTTAAGAGAGAATAAGGGAGAGAGTAAGGGAGAATGAAAGAGAATGAGAAAGAGAGTTAGGGAGAATGAAAGAGAGAGTAAGGGAGAATGAGAGAATGGGAGAGAGAGTAAGAGAGACTGAAAGAGAGAATGGGAGAGAGAGTAAGGGAGAATAAAAGAGAATGAGAGAGAGTAAGAGAGAATGAAAGAGAGAATGGGAGAGAGAGTAAGGGAGAATAAAAGAGAATGAGAGAGAGAGAGTAAGAGAGAATGAAAGAGAATGAAAGAGAGAGTAAGGGAGAATAAAAGAGAATGAGAGAGAGAGTAAGAGAGAATGAAAGAGAGAATGGGAGAGAGAGTAAGGGAGAATAAAAGAATGAGAGAGAGAGTAAGAGAGAATGAAAGACAGAATTGGAGAGAAAGAGAGAATGAAAGAGAGAAGGGGAGAGAGAGTAAGGGAGAATGAAAGAGAATGAGAGAGAGAGTAAGGGAGAATGAAAGACAGAATGGGAGAGAAAGAGAGAATGAAAGAGAGAAGGGGAGAGAGAGTAAGGGAGAATGAAAGAGAATGAGAGAGAGAGTCAGAGAGAATGAAAGATTGAGAGAGAAAGTAAGAGAGAATGAAATAGAGAAGGGGAGAAAGAGTAAGGGAGAATGAAAGAGAGAGTAAGGGAGAATGAGAGAGAATGGCAGAGAAAGTAAGAGAGAATGAAAGAGAGAGTAAAGGAGAAGGAGAGAGAATGGGAGAGAGTTAGAGAGAATGAGAGAGAATGGGAGAGAGAGTAAGAGAGAATGAAAGAGAGAGTAAGGGAGAATGAGAGAGAATGGGAGAGAGAGAGAATGAAAGAGAGAGTAAGGGAGAATGAGAGAGAATGGGAGGGAGAGTAAGAGAGAATAAAAGAGAGAGTAAGGGAGAATGAGAGAGAATAGGAGAGAGTAAGAGAGAATGAAAGAGAGAGTAAGGGAGAATGAGAGAGAATGAAAGAGAGAGTAAGGGAGAATGAGAGAGAATGGGAGGGAGAGTAAGAGAGAAAGAAAGAGAGAGTAAGAGAGAATGAAAGAGAATGGGAGAGAGAGTAAGGGAGAATGAAAGAGAGAGTAAGGGAGAATGAAAGAGAATGAAAGAGAGAGTAAGAGAGAATGAAAGAGAATGGGAGAGAGAGTAAGGGAGAATGAAAGAGAGAGTAAGGGAGAATGAGAGAGAATGGGAGGGAGAGTAAGAGAGAATGAAAGAGAGAGTAAGAGAGAATGAAAGAGAATGAGAGAGAGAGTAAGGGAGAATGAAAGAGAGAGTAAGGGAGAATGAAAGAGAATGGGAGAGAGAGTAAGAGAGACTGGAAGAGAATGGGAGAGAGAGTAAGAGAGAATGAAAGAGAGAATGGGAGAGAGAGTAAGGGGAGAATGAAAGAGAGAGTAAGAGAGAATGAAAGAGAGAATGGGAGAGAGAGTAAGGGGAGAATGGGAGAGAGAGTAAGGGAGAATAAAAGAGAATGAGAGAGTAAGACAGAATGAGAGACAGAATGGGAGAGAGAGTAAGGGAGAATGAAAGAATGAGAGAAAGTAAGAGAGAATGAAAGAGAGAATGGGAGAGAGTAAGGGAGAATGAAAGAGGACGGGAGAGAGAGAGAGAGTAAGGGAGAATGAAAAAGAGAGAGGAAAAGAGAGAGAGAGAGAGTAAGGGAGAAAGAAAGAGACAGAGGAAGAGAGAGAGAGAGAGAGAAAGGGAGAATGAAAGAGACAGAGGAAGAGAGAGAGAGAGACAGAGAGAGAGAGTAAGGGAGAATGAAAGAGACAGAGGAAGAGAGAGAGAGAGAGTAAGGGAGAATGAAAGAGACAGAGGATGAGAGAGAGAGAGAGTAAGGGAGAATGAAAGAGAGAGAGGAAGAGAGAGAGAGAGAGAGTAAGGGAGAATGAAAGAGACAGAGGAAGAGAGAGAGAGAGAGAGAGAGTAAGGGAGAATGAAAGAGAGAGAGGAAGAGAGAGAGAGAGAGAGAGAGAGAGTAAGGGAGAATGAAAGAGAGAGAGGAAGAGAGAGAGAGAGAGAAAGAGAGAGAGAGGAAGGGAGAATGAAAGAGAGAGAGGAAGAGAGAGAGAGAGAGAGAGAGAGAGAGAGAGTGTAAGGGAGAATGAAAGAGAGAGAGGAAGAGAGAGAGAGAGAGAGAGAGAGAGAGGAAGGGAGAATGAAAGAGAGAGAGGAAGAGAGAGAGAGTAAGGGAGAATGGGAGCTGGCTCTGTGCTGCTGAAGGCTCGTGGCGAGAGTGTGTGAGTGTGTGTGATCAAACGGGCTCAGGCTGCTCCTCCTCGTCTCCGCGTCTCCAGGGAGGCCCGTAAAGCTCATGCTGAACCTCAGGATCCTCATACAGGCCCTGCACACAATCACACACTGTAATGACCAAGTGTAAAAGGGCCTTCGTCCTGATGAAGAGGAGCAGGACACTGGGCTTTTGTTGGAGCTGTAATGGTTTAATCTGCTCCTGCAGCCAAGGTCCTAATAACCCCACGGGCCTGGGTCCTGCGGCACAGGGCTCCCCTGGCCTGCAAGGGGACGACTGCGATGGCAGATGGAAAATATGCACATGGAGATTTTTATAGAGATCCATCCTTTTAAAGTATCCATGGTTTTGTGGGGAGTTTTGATGTGTCTCGACTGAAGGACAGTTGCTAGGTAGGCTGCAGCAGTCTTAGCAGCAGCAGTCTGCAGAGAAGCAGCTAGTGGCAAATGCCATGGCAACTGCAGAAGTGTTATAATTTCTACCCCAATCAGCTGAGACTGAAGTTTGAAATGTTTGAACTATGACCTGACCAATACATTAGCCGATTTTATCGACCCGCTGCATTATCGCTATCGGCCGATAACACGGCATCCCGCGCGTGTAGCCTCAGTGTTTTAAAACACTGTAACTTTCCACGGTTTATTTTTAAGAAGTGTGATAACTGGGATGTGACATCATATCAGTTAGTAAAGTACATTTTAACTAAATCTGTTGGAGTATAAAATTATTAAAGTTCCAAAATAAAAAAAAAGATCATAAAATGACATCGGCCAATAATATCACTATTTTTAGCCCCATAATGTTCGTATTGACCACAAAATGTTCACATCGGTTGGACATTAGTTTGATGTGTGAATGACGGCATTGTGAGAACGCCATTGAGGTAGATAAAAGGGTCATTAACAGCACATACTGAAAATAAAAGAAATGATCCTTACTCAAATCCATAACCTGCTAATGTGTATGTGCCTGTGAAGAGATCTCAGATCAACACGAAGCCAGCGCACAGTCTCAGACAGAGCTAGCTACAGTATGTTCATTTGACTTCCAAGGTAGGCCAATGTTAAATTATATTAAGTATATATATATATATATATATATATAGATAGACAGATAGATAGATATATAGATAGATAGATAGATAGATAGATAGATAGATAGATAAATAGCCATCTAGCCATCTATTGCAGCAGAGCAAAGATAAGTAATAAAATATCTTAAAATAAAAAACAAAATATAATCTGTAGCACAAAAATAAGAGGTAAATACTTTGCAGTGCACAATGCAGTTGTGCATGACCCCTCCAGTGAATGAACCGAATGACTATGTACTATAAAAGATAACCCATGTTAATAGCTGTGCAAGGTTAAATATTTATGGACATAGAAACAAAGCGACAGTGCAGTAGGCAATGATGTAGAGATATAGAAACAAAGTGGTAGTGCACAGTAATATGAGGAGAGATATGATGTCCAGCTGGTACCCAGAATGTTGCCTGGAAATCAGTATTTCTATTTCAAGGTGAATATGCTGGTGTGTTCACAGTAATGAACGATGACAGAAGGACAAAGGAAGAAAGATCGCAAAAGATAGAGAGAGAGAGAGAGAGAGAGAGAGGGAGAGAGAGAGATTTGTAGCATCATGACACAAACCTAGTAATCTCACAAGCCAGACCTACAAAAGCCTGAGTCTGAGAAAGTCTGGGGTGTTTCATCGCTCAGCATGTCCATGAACCACCGATTTTGACAAGAAGGACCATTTTTCTTGTTATGCTTATTGACATTGTGCTGTAACTACCACACACCACTTACTATAATACCTGCTGTCATGTAAATCCAACAAATCTGTCTTATCTGTCTTTTCAGAAGAAAACCTTGTATCTCCAAAACAGCAACTTTACAGGAGAAGGAAAAACACACTCGACTTTTGATGTAAGTCAATGGAAACAGACTTTTTGTCCAAGTTGTTTTGGCCTGCTTTTGTGGTCCATTCATTATGAAATCTATCTATCTATCTATCTATCTATCTATCTATCTATCTATCTATCTATCTATCTATCTATCTATCTATCTATCTATCTATCTATCTATCTATCTATCTATCTATCTATCCATCCATCCATCCATCCATCCATCCATCCATCCATCCATCCATCCACTGACAAACATGTGAAGGTATTACACTTACAAGAAAACTACAACCCCAATTCCAATGAAGTTGGGACGTTGTGTAAAACATAAATAAAAGCAGAATACGATGATTTGCAAATCCTTATTCAACCTATATTCAGTTGAATACACTACAAACACAAGATATTTAATGTTCAAACAGATAAACTTTATTGTTTTTTTGCAAATATTCACTCATTTTGAATTTGATGTCTGCAACACGTTCCAAAGAAGTTGGGCCAGGGGCAACAAAAGACTGGGAAAGTTGAGGAATGCTCAACACCTGTTTAGAACATTCCACAGGTGAACAGGTTAATTGGAAACAGGTGAGTGTCATGATTGGGTATAAAGGGAGCATCCATGAAAGGCTCAGTCATTCACAAGCAAGGACGGGGGAGAGGTTCACCACTTTGTGAACAACTGCGTGAGCAAATAGTCCAACAGTTTAAGAACAACATTGAATGTCCGTGACCGTCGATCTCTCAGGCGGCACTGCATTAAAAACCGACATCATTCTGTAATGGATATTCCCACATGGGCTCAGGAACACTTCAGAAAACCACTGTCATTGAACACAGTTCGTCGCTCCATCTACAAGTGCAAGTTAAAACTCTGCCATTCAAAGCGAAAGCCAGATATCAACACCACCCAGAAACACCGCCGGCTTCTCTGGGCCCGAGCTCATCTGAGATGGACTGACGCAAAGTGGAAAAGTGTCCTGTGGTCTGATGAGTCCACATTTCACATTGTTTTTGGAAATCATGGGCGTCATGTCCTCTGGGCCAAAGAGGAAAAGGACTGTCCGGATTGTTATCAGTGCAAAGTTCAAAAGCCAGCATCTCTGATGGTGTGGGGGGTGTTAGTGCCCATGGCATGGGTCACTTGCACATCTGTGAAGGCGCCATTAATGCTGAAAGGTACATACAGGTTTTGGAGCAACACATGCTGCCATCCAAGCAACGTCTTTTTCAGGGACATCCCTGCTTATTTCAGCAAGACAATGCCAAGCCACATTCTGCACGTGTTACAACAGCGTGGCTTCGTAGTAAAAGAGTGTGGGTACTAGACTGGCCTGCCTGCAGTCCAGACCTGTCTCCCATTGAAAATGTGTGGCGCATTATGAAGTGCAAAAAACGACAACGGAGACCCCGGACTGTTGAGCAACTGAAGTTGTACATCAAGCAAGAATGGGAAAGAATTCCACCTACAAAGCTTCAACAATTAGTGTCCTCAGTTCCCAAACGCTAATTGAGTGTTGTTAAAAGGAAAGGTGATGTAACACAGTGGTAAACACGCCCCTGTCCCAACTTCTTTGGAATGCGTTGCAGGCATCAAATTCAAAATGAGTGAATATTTGCAAAAAACAATAAAGTTTATCTGTTTGAACATTAAATATCTTGTCTTTGTAGTGTATTCAATTGAATATAGGTTGAAAAGGATTTGCAAATCATCGTATTCTGTTTTTATTTATGTTTTACACAACGTCCCAACTTCACAGGGTACACAATAACTTTGAAGGTTGGCTTGAACATTTTTCAGTCCATCAGAATGAAATGGACAATAAACCTGATAGCTGAGACCAGCTTAGCTTAATATAGATGACAGAAAGGTGTGTGGACTGCATGTGGGGTGTAGGTGGAGGCTCAGGCTACAACCATACAAACAACAAGTGAGTCACAGCATCTTCTCAGCTCTTTCTTAATCTTTTTTTTTATCATTTTCTTCTGTTCTAAATGTATTTTTACTTTCTCTTACTGATGCTTATTGCTAATTGCTTTGGCAATAATACACCAGCCATTAAGTTACGCTGATTGTGAAAGAAGCAATAAGAGAAAATGAAAGAGAGAATCACTCACAGCTCTCAATCTCCAGCGTGCAGTTCTGCTCGTCCAGTGGGTAGCGTCTCAGGTCCATCATGCAGGCCGCTGTGGTGGTGATCCTGAATGCAGAGCAGACACACACACACACACACACACGCACACGGATTACTGACGCCTCTCAAGGACACCAGGGACACGAACAGAGCTGAAGTACACCCCTCCTCTACACCGCTCAGTATTTCTCCTCACACAGCTTTGTTTTTATACAATGTCAGGATGCTGGGTCATATATATTTTATGAGTTTTACACACACACATGCACACACACATGCACACACACACACACACACACACACACACACACATATATATATATATATATATATATATATATATATATATATATATATATATATATATATATAAAAATATAGCTGCTGCCTGAAGAACACCTTGTATCTCCAAAATGGGAACTGTACAGGAGAAGGAAAAAACATACTTTAATTTTAATGTAAGTCAGTGGAACCAGAATTTTTTCCAAGTAATTTTGGGCAGTTTCTTTCAATCCATTCATCATAAAATTTACACATAATGTAAACAACACCAGGCATTTTCAACTTCTGTAAAAAACTGAAAAATGGATATATGAGGTTTTCTTCCCGAAAACAACAATATTACATATGTATATACACACTAACCTGCCACTTTATTAGGTACACCTGTTCAACTGCTTGTTAACCCAAATAGCTAATCAGCCAATCACGCGGCTGCAACTCAATGCATTTAGGTATGTAGAGGGGGTCCAGACAACTTGCTGAAGTGCAGACCGAGCATCAGAATGAGGAAGAAAGGGGATTTAAAGGACTTTGAACGTGGCGTGGTTGTTGGTGCCAGACGGGCTGGTCTGAGTATTTCAGAAACTGCTGATCTACTGGGATTTTCACACGCAACCATCTCTAGGGTTTACAGAGAACGGTCCGAAAAAGAGGAAATATCCAGTGAGCGGTCAGTTGTGTGGACGAAAATGCCTTGTTGATGTGAGAGGTCAGAGGAGAATGGGCAGACTGGTTCCAGATGATAGAAAGGCAACAGTAACTCAAATAACCACTTATAACAACCAAGGAATGCGGAATACCATCTCTGAACGCACAACAAGTCAAACCTTGAAGAAGATGGGCTACAGCAGCAGACCACCACACTGGGTGCCACTCCTGTCAGCTAAGAACAGGAAACTGAGATTACAATTCGCACGGGCTCACCGAAACTGTACAATAGAAGAAGGAAAAATGTTGCCTGGTCTGACGAGTCTCGATTTCAGCTGTGACATTCAGACGGTCGGGTCAGAATTTGGCGTAAACAACATGAAAGCATGGATCCATCCTGCATTGTATCAGCGGTTCAGGCTGGTGGTGGTGGTGTAATGGTGTGGGGGATATTTTCTTGGCACACTTTGGGCCCCTTAGTACCAACTGAGCATTGTTTAGCATCGCCTACCTGAGTATTGTTGCTGACCATGTCCATCTCTTTATGACCACAGTGTACCCATCTTCTGACGGCTACTTCCAGCAGGATAATGTACCATGTCACAAAGCTCATATCATCTCAAACTGGTTTCTTGAACATGACACTGAGTTAACTGTACTCCAATGGCCTCCACAGTCACCACATCTCAATCCAATAGAGCACCTTTGGGATGTGGTGGAATGAGAGATTCGCATCATAGATGTGCAGCCGAGAAATCTGCAGCAACTGCGTGATGCTATCATGTCAATATGGACAAAAATCTCTGAGGAAGATTTCCAACACCTTGTTGAAAGTATTCCACGAAGAATTAAGGCAGTTCTGAAGGTAAAAGGGGGTCCAACCTTTTACTAGCAAGGTGTACCTAAAAAGTGGCCGGTGAGTGTGTGTGTGTTTGTGTGTGTGTGTGTGTAATAACATGTTCAACATGTATTAAAATGATGTAAATATATGTAATGAAGCTTTTGTAAAAAGCCCTTTACAAAGTGAGGAGTATGTAGATTTGTTTTCCTATAAAGCATGGAAACGAATACTCACACACACACACACACACACACACACACACACACAGACACACACACACACACACACACACACACACACACACACACACACACATTCCCCTTCCCATGCTCCTATAAGCTCCAGAGCCGCTGCTGAACTCAGTTAAGCTTGAGTAGAGTAGATGGGGTCAGACGCAGAGACCATAGAGCAGGACGCCGCTGGAAATGGCCAAATAACTGCGGGCCACTAATTTGTGTTTAAAGTGAAAAGCAGTGAAGCTAAGGAGAAGTGATGAAGTGTGCTGCTGCTTTATTTACTCAATAAACCACACGCATCCGCAGGCCTGTTTGCTTGGACCACCCGCCACATGGAGGGCTGCAGCATTTCAGAAAATGAAGGAGCCAAATCAAAGAGTCACAGTGTCTCTTCAGCAGGAATCGAAGGTTGTTCTTTAAATGTTGTAGCCAAAGCTAACAAAGCTAATAAGTAGGTCGGTACTTTTTGCTGTACATTCGTCCATTTTTATTGATGGTCACGCACCCCTCCAGCCATGAATCCCAGGCCTCCAATTCCCAGAACCCTCTGGATGAACATGTGATGTCAAGGTCACCCGTTTTATCTATCATGTGACTAGATGCTTAGTTTATAAGGCCGTGCTTTAGGCTAGGTTATTGTGAGGTATTGCTTCTTTTATAGAGCGGCTGAGCATTCTTGTCTGTGCTCTGTTCTGCTCTTTGGGTATCTGACCCATTGTTTGGATTTTCGACTCTTCCCCTTGCCTGTGGTTGCCTTGATCTATCTTTATGTTTGTACATTGTTGGCTCATTTTGGTTTCGACCTTCGCCTGCTTTTTGACCTCGACTATGGATTTTGGACAGACTAGTAAAGCCTCTTTTTCACATTTTAACCGCACGCAAATGACTAAGTCTGACTCGATACATAAATGTGTCAGAAGGTACATAACGCTGCTGTTAGGAGTCGTGTCACTGGTGTTACTGCGGAACTAAAAATCACACTGATGACGTCACTTGACTTCTTTTTACCCTTTTTTTCTGAAGCTCTATGAAGAAAAGCACACGGTGAGCCCACTGTGTCTTTTCAGTTATCAGACACTTTCTCACTTAGCTCATGATTTCATACGAAGCTTTTAGTTGACGTCACTGGTGTGACCTTTTATTGTAGTATATTATACTGTTTATTATAGTATGACTACAGAAGACAAATTGATTAAATTACATATTTTAGTGGATATTGTGTGACTGACAACATGTGGTTTGATGCTCTGTAGCAGCCGTTTTGTGAAATACATTATTCATTCAAAATGTCACTGGTGTTACTGTCACCATTGGATTGATAACACCGGTGACTCCTATAGATAGAAAAAAAGTGGGCGTTACCGTAGAATGGCCCATCTCCTTTTTTTTTTTTTTAAATACATTATTTGAACACAGGCACTGTGTGTGAAAATGTCATGATGAATGGACCAACAGAAATGTGAACAGAAATGAGACAAGTATGTGATGATTTAGACCTGCAGTTTGCACGATGCTTACTGACCTAGCCAAGCTCCACCTACAAAACATTGACAAACTCCGATTCATCCTAATGAGATATTATATCACAGTTTGTTTAGAGTCAATACATGAAATGGTTTCCAGTTTCCAGTTTAAAAAGCTGTGCCACCAAGTTGGACTTTGGCAATTCAGCTAAACAAAACTAGGCAGGTTGGAAATATATCCAATCTCTCCAAGCTACATCCAATCTATCTTACCAATGTGACCCATACTCATTCAAAATAAAAGCATTTAAAATGACTAGCACTTTCTATTGTGACAAAAATATTTTTTATTAGGTTGAATGTTATTTGGTGGACATTTGTGAGGCTCGTCCAACCTTGCGAGAGTCGCTGTTAAAGTTTTTAGCATAGGTCCATTGCTTGTTAGCTACATTAGCCTAACATAGAGTAGCTCCAGTGCAAAACTAAAGAAGTAAAGTCTGGACACAAAGCGATTCTTGGTTGTACTGCATTTACTAAATACTGATCTATTCCTTTAAGCAGTCGCTTCGACCGACACACGTCATCTCAGGTGGATGGCTCAGAAACTCATTAACCAGAGGACAGCAGTCTCACCCACGAGGCCAACCTAAGCTCAGCACCAATGTCATTTTGATGGAAAATTAAAGATGAAGCCTAAAATCTAATAGGTTTTTGTGAACTTTACTACTATTGGTCACGAATTCATCCAGAGGGCTGCTTATCTTTAATAATTAAAGACACAAGTTAATTTGCAATTCTTTCTGCATAAAATACCCAAATCCCACTGCTATCCCAGCTTAGGACATGCGGACCATGTTTTAGAGACATTAGAACATTTTCTACTTCCAGTTCAGGTTGCTAATGGGGCGGCAGGACCCCAGAGGTGCGTTTCTAAAGACAGATCGGTCCGCGATGCACTGCACAGTGATGCATTGCAGTTAGAGAAGAGTGCATAGAAAGCATGGCAGTGAATGCGGCAGTGGGGTCATGTGAGGTTCATTTTACACTCCAGTCACACAATAATAAAATTAAGCTTTCTTGAACAGCTTTTAGTGAATTTATCTCTTTTTACCTAAAGAACTCTTCACAAACTTGTTTCTAGAAACAAGAGACATGAGGTGAAATAAAGGCTGCAGTGGAACTAGTGGAACTGTCAAAAACACAAGACTTGATTCTTTTAAAATATTAGACTGACAGCATCTCACAATATAAAATAAGATTAAGAGACCCTCATTAGTCCCACAATGGGGAAATTTCGCCTCCACATTTAACCCATCCATGCAGTGAAAGACCACACACACACACACACACACACACAAGTGAACACACACACTTGGGGGCAGTGAGCACACTTGCCCGTTGGGCAGCCCTATCTGCAGCGCCCAGGGAGCAGTTGGGGCTTAGGTGCCTTCATCAAGGACACCTCAGTCATGCACTGTCGGCTCTGGGGATCGATTCCGGTCACAGGAACGGCTCCCTAACGTCCAGCCCACGACCGAACTGTGTGAATAGGGAGGATATAACGGAGCAGTTTGAGTGAGGTCAGGCTATCTAGAACCATGTGAATGGCAGAGGCGTGTGAGTGAGAAGGACAAACTAGAACCATGTGAAATGGGGGAGGAGATACTGGAACAGTGTGAATGGGGGGCATTCTAGAACATTGTGAATGGAGGAAGATATTGTGGAACAGTGTGAATGGAGAAGATTCTGGAACATGAAGGAAGACGTTCTAGAACAGTGTGAATGGAGAAGGATATTAAGGAACAGTATAAATGGAGGATGACATTTTATCACATGAGGCAGGACATTCTAGAACTGTAAAAAGAGGAGAATATTGGAGCACAGTGTGAATAGAGGAGACATTCTAGAACATGAAGGAGGACATTCTAGAACAGTGTGAAAGAAAAAAGGATATCGTGGAACAGTGTGAATGGAGGAGGACATTTTATAACACAAAGAGAACATTCTAGGACAGGGAGAATGGAGAAACATATTGTGGCACAGTGTGAATGGAGGAGGACCTTCTAGAACAATGTGAATGGAGAAGGACGCTGTGGAATGGTGTGAATGAAGTAGGACATTCTAAAACACGAATGGAGGACATTCTAGAACAGTGGGAATAGGGGTAACATTCTACAACATGAAGGAGGACATTCTAGTACAATGTGAATGGAGAAGGATGTGGTGGAACAATGTAGATGGAGGAGGATGTTATAGAACCATGTGAATAAGGGTACATTCTAGAACTTGAAGGAAGACATTATAGAACAATGTGAATAAAGAAGCATACTATGGAACAGTGTGAAAGGGGGACATTTTAGAATATTAAAGGACATTATAGAACAGTGTGAATGGAGGAGGAATTTCTAGAACAGTGTAAATTGAGGACAACATTCTAGAACATGAAGAAGGACATTCTGGAACAGTGTGAACAATGGAGAATGCTGTGGAACAGTGTGAATAGATGGGACAGTCTAGAACAGTGTGAATGGAGGAGAATGCTGTGGAACAGTGTGAATAGGTGGGACAGTCTAGAGCAGTGTGAATGGAGGAGAATACTGTGGAACAGTGGGAATAGATGGGACAGTCTAGAACCGTGTGAATAGAGGAGAATACAGTGGAACAGTGTGAATAGATGGGACAGTCTAGAACTGTGTGAATGTAGGAGAATACTGTGGAACAGTGTGAACAGATGGGACACTCTAGAACCGTGTGAATAGAGGAGAATACAGTGGAACAGTGTGAATAGGTGGGACAGTCTAGAGCAGTGTGAATGGAGGAGAATACTGTGGAACAGTGGGAATAGATGGGACAGTCTAGAACCGTGTGAATGGAGGAGAATACTGTAGAACAGTGTGAATAGGTGGGACAGTCTAGAGCAGTGTGAATAGAGGAGAATACAGTGGAACAGTGTGAATAGATGGGACAGTCTAGAACTGTGTGAATGTAGGAGAATACTGTGGAACAGTGGGAACAGATGGGACAGTCTAGAACCGTGTGAATAGAGGAGAATACAGTGGAACAGTGTGAATAGATGGGACAGTCTAGAACTGTGTGAATGTAGGAGAATACTGTGGAACAGTGGGAACAGATGGGACAGTCTAGAACCGTGTGAATGGAGGAGAATACAGTGGAACAATGTGAATAGGTGGGACAGTCTAGAACCGTGTGAATGGAGGAGAATACTGTAGAACAGTGTGAATAGATGGGACAGTCTAGAACCGTGTGAATGGAGGAGAATACTGTAGAACAGTGTGAATAGGTGGGACAGTCTAGAGCAGTGTGAATGGAGGAGAATACTGTGGAACAGTGGGAATACATGGGACAGTCTAGAACCGTGTGAATAGAGGAGAATACAGTGTGAATAGGTGGGACAGTCTAGAACAGTGTGAATGGAGGAGAATGCTGTGGAACAGTGTGAATAGATGGGACAGTCTAGAACCGTGTGAATGGAGGAGAATACTGTAGAACAGTGTGAATAGGTGGGAGAGTCTAGAACAGTGTGAATGGAGGAGAATACTGTGGAACAGTGGGAATAGATGGGACAGTCTAGATCCGTATGAATAGAGGAGAATACAGTGGAACAGTGTGAATAGATGGGGCACTCTAGAACCGTGTGAATGTAGGAGAATACTGTAGAACAGTGTGAATAAATGGGACAGTCTAGAACAGTGTGAATGGAAGAGAATACTGTGGAACAGTGGGAACAGATGGGACAGTCTAGAACCGTGTGAATAGAGGAGAATACTGTGGAACAGTGTGAATAGATGGGACAGTCTAGAACAGTATGAATGGGGGAGAATACTGTAGAACAGTGTGAATAAGGGGGACAGTCTAGAACAGTGTGAATGGAGGAGAATACTGTAGAACAGTGTGAATAGGTGGGAAAGTCTAAAACCGTGTGAATGGAGGAGAATACTGTAGAACAGTGTGAATAGATGGGACAGTCTAGAACAGTGTGAATGGAGGAGAATACTGTGGAACAGTGGGAATAGGTGGGACAGTCTAGAACCGTGTGAATGGAGGAGAATACTGTAGAACAGTGTGAATAGGTGGGACAGTCTAGAACAGTGTGAATGGAGGAGAATACTGTAGAACAGTGTGAATAGGTGGGACAGTCTAGAACCGTGTGAATGGAGGAGAATACCGTGGAACAGTGTGAATAGATGGGACAGTCTAGAACCGTGTGAATGTGGACTGGTCAGTGACTGTATGTAAGTACATACAGGGCGTTATAATCATTTACACCCCAGCTAAACGTTTGAGTGTGTTGGTGATTGTTGGGTCTCTGTGCTCCATCCTTTTAAAGAGCGAGTGTAATCTCCATCGCCCTTCAGCCCGGGACGACCCGAACGTGGCGGGCTAAAAGCACCCGTCACTCCAGCGCCTCCTAATCCACCTTCAATAATCACACTTCCACAGGAAGCACTGGGGAAATGAGGAAATTAGGCCAAGATGGCTGAGGTAAAAATAACGGCCTATTTATAGGCCACGACATCATCGCCGTCGTCATCCGCAAAACGACCCTGCGCTTTTCTGCATGTGTGTGTGTGTGGGTCTGTGTGTGTGTGTGTGTGTGCACATCATTGTCATTGTGTGTGGGTCTGTGTTGAATGACAGTCTGTCTGTGTATCTGATAAAGACCTGAAACACAGCGGAGTGGTGGTCTCTCCCAGCGCCCCACTCACCACAACTCTGTGTGCAAAACGGCGCAATGCTCCTCTCTCTCTTTCTCTGTTTCTATCACTTACTCTTTTCCTCTTCCGCCTACTCCCCTCACACTCCTTTCTTTCCTGTCTTTCTGTTTTATGCTCTATCGCCATGTCTTTTTCTTTTTCTCAGTCTCTCTCGCTTTTGTCTCACTTTTAATCTTTCTTTCTTTCTCTTTCTCTATATATCACTATCACCCTCGCTTCTTCTTTCGCTTTCTCTCTTTCTCACTGTCACTGTCTTTCCGTCTCCATCTATCACCTCTTCTCTTTCTGCCTCTTAAATCGAATTCTCTGCCTCTCTTCACACTCACTCTTCTTACCATAGAGGCTGCATATTCATTTCAGAAGAAATACTGAATAATTTACAGTAGTTTTATAGTCATTTGTAGTAACTATCAAATAATTTATAGTAATTCCTGAATGATTTTTACTAGTCACTGAATAATTTACAGTAGTTCCTGAATAATTCATAATGGGTATTGAATATTTCATAGTGATTATTGATTAATTCATAGTGATTATTAAGTAATTCATAGTGATTATTGATTAATTCATAGTGATTATTGATTAATTCATAGTGGTTACTGAATAATTTGTAGTAGTTACTGAATAATTCATAATAGTTACTGAATAATTAATACTAGTCTCTAAATAATTAATAGCAGTTATTGAATCATTCACAATGATTACTGAATAATTCATAGTAGTTACTGAATCATTCATAGTAGTTATTGAATAATTCATAGTGGTTATTGAATAATTCATAGTGGCTATTGCATAATTCATAGTTGTTACTGAATAATTAATACTAGTTACTACATAATTAATAGTGGCTACTGAATCATTCAAAATAGTTACTGAATAATTCATAGTTGTTACTGAATAATTAATACTAGTTACTACATAATTAATAGTG
This sequence comes from Pygocentrus nattereri, assembly GCF_015220715.1. Classification (NCBI taxonomy): domain Eukaryota; kingdom Metazoa; phylum Chordata; class Actinopteri; order Characiformes; family Serrasalmidae; genus Pygocentrus; species Pygocentrus nattereri. The sequence continues at coordinate 13,055,378 of NC_051221.1, forward strand.
GCTACTAAATCATTCATAATAGTTACTGAATAATTCATAGTAGTTACTGAATCAGTCATAGTAGTTATTGAATCATTCATAGTGGTTATTGAATAATTCCTAGTGGTTATTGAATAATTCATAGTGGTTACTGAATAATTCATAGAGGTTATTGAATAATTCATAGTGGTTATTGAATAATTCAAGGTGGTTACTGAATAATTCATAGTGGTTATTAACACTTTATGGAAGCTAATACGAATACTACTACTGCTATTATTATTGGAGGATGTAAACTGATGGTTTACTATTATTATTATTATTAATAATAATTATAATAATAATAATTATAATAATAATAGTAAACCCTCAGTTTAAGAAGGTTATACACTTAAACAGACTTTCAACATTAAAGTGTAATAGACAAAAGACAGAGCAAGAAGTCTATGTTGCATACATGAATAACATTCAAATGTCTTTAGCTGTTACTGAATAATAAATCAGCAAGATTAGTAAATACATAACAGGTTTGGGGTTTATTCCTCTTCTTTTTGCATCTCTTTTTTTTCCCACTGGCATCTGACCCACATGAGGATGAGTTCAGGAGTGAAATTAAGACGTCCATTACTGTCAGTCCCATTGTCAGTACTTCACTGCCGTTTTCAGTGGAGTTCAGTTTCCGCTGATGTGTGATTGGAAAGCTCGTCATGGCTTTTTCTGTGTGTTTCTAGCTTTGACTTCTTTAATCACAGCCTGGTTGTTGCTCATTTCCTCTTCTTCGGACTGGATCTGGACAATATCGTAACACCTATAAGTGATAACAGACTGCGGTCATCGTAATTGTTAGCTTTTTTGTGAGAGTTTATCAACTGGTGATCTCTATCCGCTCACACTCAAGGCCCATTTAATGCTCTTATTAAACCTTATCAAGTCAGTAGTTGGTAATTAGCTGCTCACTACAACATGATTTGTGCAAATACTAGGCTGAATTATTTTCCAGAGCACTTTTTAAGCATTTTATACATCATAAAAATTTGCACAGCATTTACTGATTTGAAGGCATCCACATAGTGCTAAGACAATGTGACAAAATGCAGTCTAACAAGTTTGGCACTGACTAAAAGCTCCAGTCAGGCCCACACGCCAGAAACGAACACCTTCTTAGCACATTTACTTTGGAATAGGGAGGCAGTTTGTCTTTATTTGGAGCTAACTGGTGATTTATCATTGGGTGCGTTTATAAGCACTCAATACTTTGATAATAAATTCTGAAATTATCTGATTATTTAAACGGCCGTGTAAACAGCATCCTCCGATTTCTTAGATCAGAGTAAGGTCTAGAAGTCTGATAAAGAGAGCTGGATTTTAGCTCAGTCATCAGTGCATGTAAACTCTTACTCTGATTTCTTTTGGATTTCTCTGTCTGTGTATGTGTGAAAACAGATACTGGTACCGGAAATAAGCAGCAGTTTGGAAATTCAGATTATCTGATTAATCAAGTGCATGTAAACACATGGATCAGATTAGTGTCAAAATCAGATTTCTGCAGTTATCAGATTATCAAGTGCATGTAAACGCACTTACTGAGGTATTAATAGCTATAGACACAACATGTATAACAGGCAAATAAAAGTGCTCTGGAAAATCTTCATTCACTCTAGTTATTGCTGAATAATGTAGTAATAAATAGTGAGTTGATTAGCAGCTATTGGCTTGATAAAGGACACCTAAAATGCTGTGTTTTAGGTGTCATAAGACACAAACAAAAAAGGTCTGGAAAGTGTTTATTTAAGTTAAGTGATACTTTTTTAATCCCACAAACGGGGAAATTCCACCTCCGCATTTAACCCATCCGTGAAGTGAAACACCACATACACACTAGTGAACACACACACTAGGGGGCAGTGAGCACACTTGCCCAGAGCGGTGGGCAGCCCTATCCACGGCACCCGGGGAGCAGTTGGGGGTTAGGTGTCTTTCTCAAGGACACCTCAGTCATGGACTGTCGGCACTGGGGATCGAACCGGCAACCTTACAGTCACAGGGCCAGATCCCTAACCTCCAGCCCATGACTGCTTATTAAACTACTAATGAGTATGTAATTACCAGCTACTGATTAGATAAGGTCTAATAATGGCTTTAAAAGCGCATTATGATACCCCCATATACTGAAGTAGTACCAGAAATTGTTAGATAATGCTCTTTATGCATAAGTACACATACTCATATGCAAAAGTTTTTGTGCTCCTGTTTTGTTAACACATCATTTGTACAAATTCTGAACATTTTAATACACAATTACTTTTTATTTGCTGAATTTGACATATTAGAAAAAACAAAACATAAAAATGTGGCCTGTGCAAGAGTTTGGGCACATTTTGTATTGCGTACATGTTTGTTTCCAGTATGTTAAACACAGAAAAATACCTAATTTCGGCTTGTTCTCTGCAGCAAATGAGTTAGCAAAGCAAGTCATTTGACAAACTATTGCACAAAACGTAATTTGAGGGTGTTCAAATTTCAAACTTCTGTCCAACAACAGAACAGAGAAATTATATTAAACGAGAAACTAAATTAAACACCGAACAGAAATTAAACAAGAGACTTTTTTTCGTCAGCATCAAAAGGTTAGCTGAGTGAAAGCTGTGCCCCCTCAAGTTCTTTCCCCCCTGCCTAATTAATCCTGCCCCTGTTCACCCCTCCACCTACCCATCCCTGAGCCATCGCACTGCAACTCGCTCCAAACGGCCGTCATGCGTCCAGTCATGGCAGGGCCCAGCTGCAGCTCTGTTTTTTCCCCCACGCACACACACACACACACACACACACCGGCAGAGTTCACGCGAGGTTCGGCCGCAGACCCCGAGGCTGCATGTGCACCTTTATTCCCAATGACCTTGTTTACTGAAGCCTGCGCCGCAACACATCGCAAAGGGCTCCTGACTAACATTTCATTACAGGGGCGAGCAGCAGAGTTCACACACACTGTGGCCACAAAGTCAACACTCTCAGCAGATTAACCCTTTAACCTTTACAGGTCCAGAGTGATCACTGTCCCTCTGTTATGCGGTTCATTCACGTGATTGTCTACATGTCATTTATGTGCTATAAAAACGCTTTTGTTTAATTTCCAGTCAAAGCAGTCATTAAGAGCAAGGATTTTATAGTGTATTAAATACAAGATAATCCACACGCATGAGGGACGGAAAAAACAGGAGTTTCCAATACTGGTGTTCAAAAAACGCCACTGTGCCCATCAGATTAAACAGAGCTTAAAGCTTTTGTCTTTGAGAGGAGAAAATCAAGCTGCTTCAGATCTGAAAACATCCACAGGTGTTTCTGTCCGCCCTTCCACTGTGAGAAGACCACTCAGCGCTGTGGGTCTGAAAGGATGTACAGCTGTTAAGGAGCTCTTACTGAGAAAAGCAGACGAAAACATTTGCACTAGAACATTGAAACTGGGCAGATGAGATGTGGAATGAGGTTTTATGGACTGATGAGTCTAAGCTTGTAAGCGGGACTGTTTGGGTTGTGAGAAGCAGGAAATGCAACCAACTTCTAAGACTGAACTCTGAAGGTGTGGAAAAATATCCAAGCAGGCTTCTTTGAAAAAGTGAGTCTCCTGAAAAGAATGGAAGCTGTAATAAAGACAAATAGTGCGCTCCAGTTGGGAGGCAGTCATCTAAGTAGGCAGGATTTCAGGTGGCTATCCCATTCGGGAGGCAGCAGAAGTCAGCTGCCTTCTAAGTAGCCTTATTTTGACCAAATCTGAAGGCACCGTTGCATGTATTCTTCTCTATGGAAGCAATCCCACAATACTGTTCACCTGCTCACTGGCCAAGAGTTCCATCACTTCGGTTTCATAAGCATATTTGTTTCTGATTGCTGGACATGGTTCCTGCGGTGAAATTTGGCAGGTTGTTTGGCTAACGTGACCTGACAGGCTGTTTGTAACTCGTTAAGTGGACCTAACATTAGTTAGCTAGCTTAGCTCATGAGCCAGCTGTGCAAATGCACCGGCTCTTGAAAATGAGAGGGAGTCCAGTTTAAAATATTGGCTGTTCACTGTTTTGCAGCACTTTCTGTAAATAATTTTATACTCAGGGTTCTTTTCTGTCTCCAAGGACTAACGTCACAGCAGTGGAGTGGTGCTGGCTGAGGGACTGTTACAGAGAGAGAACTGCACTGAATGACTAAACTAGAATGTATGAATTAGAGCGGAGACTGCGAGCCAGGCCTTCTCGTCCAACATCAGTGTCTGACCTCACAAATGCGCTTCTGGAAGAACGGACAAAAATTCCCATAAACACACTCCTGAACATTGTGGAAAGCATTCCCAGAAGAGTTGAAGCTGTTGTAGCTGCAAAGGGTGGGCTGACATCATACTAAACCCTATGGATTAAGAATGGGATCTCACTCAAGATCATACGTGTGAAGGCAGACGAGCGAATTGTTGCTGTCCGAACACAACATTGTCTCTATATTTTCATTGTTTTTCAGTTTTTTGACATAATTTGAACATACCTGCTGTCCATTATATTGTGTATAAATTTCATGATGAATGGACCAAAAGAAACGGCCCAAAATTACTTGGAATTCTGGCTCCATTGACTTACATTATAAGTAAAGTGGGTTTTTTCCTTCTCCTGAAAAGTTACAATTTTGGAGATACAAGTTTTTTACAACAGCAGTGATATAATGGTGTGTATATATAATTACTTATATGCTAATAAAATAATATTATAAAAAATGATAATAACACTAAATGCTGAAAGACATTATATATTCAGTCTGTAAATTTCTGTTAAATGCATGTTTTCTGTTTTTTCCTGATGCTGTGAAATTAATAACTTGTACTTAATGGCCGTTCCGACACTTCTCTGCTTGCTTTAATGAGCGATGAGTGAAGTGCAATTAAACAAAATGTAAGAGGAGACGATTCATGTAGTAGATGCCATGGGGGAGCCAAGAGGGTTCAACCCTAGACTGATGAAGTTGCTCATCTTCAGACTGATTATCCAGTAGCTACTATAAAACATGCTATCTAGTGATGAGGGTGCGGAACTGAAGTGTGGGCCCACTGGTGGGATCTTGCAGTTTAATGTTATATTGGGCAAATATCAAATGATCGTCCCTTTTCCTCAGATACAGTCAAAAAGCCAGGACATGTGCGGTGCCTGACACTTGATTTTGTAGTTTTGCACTGTACTGCTTTATTATAGCCTTGAAAATGTCATTAGATTTTATTTGTATTATTATTACTATTATTATTATTATTATTATTATGTCTGTGTTTCTAAGAAGTTCCTTCTGATAAATTTCACTGTTTTAACAACAAATGTAGTAGATGATGCTCAGCGGGATTCTAAGCTTTACTCAAAGGCATTGCCATATCCTGCAAATATATACATCCTCACATATTCACATTCATGACTTATATGCCTCATATTCACATTAATGCCTCTTTAAGTATGTATTTTCTGCCTTTGACTTTCATTTGTTTATTCTATTTTATTTTCTTTCCCTTCCAGTCAATATGACTTAGATGTCTAACCCAAACTTCAGACACCAAACATGTCTTGGCTGTTCGGGGTAAAAGGCTCCGCAAACTTGATTTTTGTCTGAACCATCGCTTTAAGGGGTTAAAAGAGCTGTTTCCCTGTAGAGGAAAAGTCCATGCGGATGGAAACGTGAGCTGGCGTGGTATCCTTTGGCACGCAGGCTCAGGCCGGGCTGAGGAGGACAGACAGCAGCTCCAGGCCTGCAGGAGTCCTCTCCACAGTCACACGGCTACAGCGCCTTTTGTTTTGACACGTCAATGTGGACACTGGCACATGATGCATGATATGGCTGATTTGCCATTCTGGATGTCTGACTGTGTTTTTGTCGAGTGCTGCCAGCCACTCACTGAGAGGAGCAGACTTGGTGTATTTCACATGAAAAGCTCATTGCGACCTCTGATTACATCCATCAACACCAACAAAAAAAGCTACTTAGGGGCTCCAAATAGTTCCTCCTGTCAATACATCACAACATCAAATACTAGGGATGGAAAGATTGATCGATTATGTTATATGCATATTGCACCTGCCCGAATTTTCAGCCTGAATATGCGATCGACAATCGGCTGATACGCATGGAGTTTGGGTGATAGTGAGAGCCAGTTAATAACGGGAAATATGTGAGCCAAATTTCACAAAAAGTCAGAGAGGTTTTTCACAATATCTACGTACTTACACCAAGCCAAAATTACATTTTAACTTTTAACATTAAACAGATCCAACACTTTAGCTTACATCCAATAGAATGCACTGAGTAGTAGAAGACAGATAAGATGGTAAGCCACCAAACTGTGGAGACGACGAGTGGATTCTTTGCCTAGCATATAATGAGCCAACCTATCTGTAGAAGACTGTTTAGCACTGCTTCTAATCTCTTGGACAAGAAGAACAGACTGCTCACAAGTGCTATTGACCACTTATGACCTTGCAGCAAGTCATTTAATAATTTAACTCATGGCTATTTTTGAAAGCATATAGCATTTGGTCATGAAGTTGTAAGACTGCACCTATATTACACTCGAATCTGTCCACCTCTATCAAACACACCGATTAAACACATCGGAAAGCCAAAAATAAGATGGTTTAAGCCCTAATCCTACACTGAGGAACCCACTAGTAGCGATGATGACACCTTATTTGCTACTTATGGACGGTGAAGTATCTTGATTTATACGTGTCAGGTGCTATTGTGCACATTAGTCTATAATGCCTAAGCCACGAGCCCCAGAATCAACATTAAAATAAACTTGTGAATTGTACTTTAACTTCACACACTTGAGAACTTTTCCTAAAAATGCAAAGAATTTCAAAAAAGTACAACGTTCTCAAATTTGGGCTCAAGTCGCCTATGAGATTTTTTAAACCTGTCCAAAAACTTTTTTACATCAACATTAACATTTAACAGGGCATCTATACACCACAAGGCGTTTAGTGGGAATGGCTGCACTATAAGCAGTGCTCAAAATTTTCAATGCTTTTTCAAATTCTTGCCAAACGTGACACTTACAGGGCAGGGCTCTGACTCAGCACACCAGCTTTGAGAGATTCACATGTGCACTTTGTCTTAATATTACAACTAATAACTAAAACAGCTCCATTTCATTAACCTACAGGGTGGTCTTCACTAAACATGGCCTGTATCTCTCACAAACTATAAACTATTTGCTCCCTGTCACAGCAATTAGATTTGTCATACAGAGACACTTATGAAAAAGAGCCCCTCCCAGCACAGCTAGAACTTACCCCCTCCTATTCTGATAACTTCACTAATATTTTAACTGTGTGCCACAAATGTGCTGGTGTGTACCGTTGTACTGTTTGTGCAAGTGCTTGGACCCCTTTTATTGCCACTTGTGACTATATTTTATTTTGTAATGTTGCTGTTTTTTTTTCTGGAGGCTATTCATGTGTGATGTTGGTAAGATTATAGTTATATAGTACTATGTAAGAATATAGAGAGGGAAGTACATAGTCTATATTGTAAGACTATATAATACGTAAGTATACACAGGTAAAGCTATACCTATAGACGTCTATAGCTTAAGGAAATAGTGTAAAGTGCCTGAATTGAGACACAGGGTTACAGTCAAAGCAAAAAAAGAGAGAGGTACTGAAGTCCCTCGCCCTCTACCCAGCATCCTTCATCCCTCTGGGCGACGGCTGTCATCTTCCTCCCGCTCTCCTACCACAACAAAAGAAGATGGCCTCCTTAATAACACTGAAATATGAGATTACACAAAAGGAGCTATGTCCACTATAAATAGCTCTGTCCCATCTTTGGACGCTGGGATGGGTCTATCGAAAAAACACCTCAATGTGCTATCTTCACACTCTCCAGAATGAATAATACTTCCTTTTAGGACGCCGTTTTTCTCCTTGGCTGTTGATGAAAATAATGATGGGGCACAAAAAAAGTGATAAAGAATGTGATGAAAATTCACACAAAAGCACTGAAAGCGAGAGGGAAGTTGGTAATGCAGGGTGGCTGAGAGAGTGGAGAGGCTGCTGTTTTGACTGGGTGCTTGTCAGGGCCTGTGGGCTTTTAGCTGGTGGAGAGCAGGACTGGACGTTGGCCGAGATTTTTTTTAGGAGCAGGATAATCAGATCTGCCTGCCGCTGTCCGATAGCAAAGTGTGCTCTCACACACACTGCTGTAATCTTCCGCTTCTCCGGGTAATTAAAGGCTTAGGAAGGAGTGTGTCCATGCAATACAGCGGACCGTTTCCGTTACAGAAATACTTTAGTGAAACATCAAATATACGCAATTCTCTATTTATCCCCAAATATAGTTAAAGGGCCAAGAGATGTTTGGTGTCCTTTATGCTGATTAAGATGGGATTAAATTTGCATTGAGTACTGGGGTAATTTCTTTTTTTACAGGTGCTACTCAGTAACTTTAGTTTTGTCCCGATCAGCCATGTTGGTGTTTTCCTCTCTTCTCTTCTCTAGCGTAGATGCCCTCTCTGTGATTTTTCCAAGTAGCTTTGCACTGGAAAAAAAAGGGTTTTGACCATATTAAGGCCCCTCGCCCTTCCCACTTAGCCCTTATCCCTGGGTTTTATGCGTTCACGCCTCCGGGTAGGGTGTCCCGATTTTTATTGAAGTGATGGGGCTACATGATCCTGGAGGTTTTTTAGAGTCACACTCCAAACCGAGTGTCATGAGAAAAGAAACCCACAAATGTGAGCATTTTCTCTGCTAAAAACTACGATAACCATTGTATGATCTTAGTTCAATGTTTTTCAATGTATTCTGGTCCTTTTCATCATAACAAGCTTAAAAAATCGCTAATAGTTTGCTGATGTCTCGGTAGCTAGCTAGATTTCCTGTTCCACCTTAAATAGTCCAGCAGGTATATTTTGCCACCTCAGGCATCAGAACTGCTGCAACAATAACAAAAAGCTGGCAAATAGATGCTTGCAGCTTCATATCACTGAAGAATTAGTAGTGGGCTGCAAATAACTGCCCCCCCCTTCACCCTCCTCTGCTGCCACTGCAGACTGGCAGGGTCGCCTACAGAGCAGCGCTAGTAGCTGTCAATGAAATAATGCTCTTTTTTATTTGAGGATCCCGTTTTGTAGGGAAGATTTCAACCACTCAGTTCCAAGGGCTAAGGTGGCACTCGAAAACAAGGGGTAAGGGTGAAAATAAGAAATGGGATTGGGCCTTGTGTCTCCTAGCACACTTCCCAAATCGTTAAACAATGAAGCCTCTCAGTCATTCCTTTGGTCTGTGTAGTAGAACTTTGTCTCCATCCTCTCTACGCTGGGAGAACATTAGCAGGAGGAGATCAGAACTCACACCAACGATTATCTTCATATGCATGTCATACATATTTGTGACTGTTTGATTGGCTGGTTTTAGTCAAAGCATCAGCTCTGATTCTGATTGGTGGCTGATGCTTTTGACTTGTCAGAACCATGAACCTACAGCAAAAAGGTATGAGAGAGGAGCTCAAAAAGAAAAAGATGTACCTTATAAGACGCTTTCATTAAAACAATGAAGTTCTATCTGTTAGATCAACATCAGCTAGTCCACCAGTTTGCTCCCACAGCCAGAATGCCAGTTAGCAGTTTAAAGAATAACACATTTTATAAGTCCATCAATTATCCATAACGCAACTGGGATGGAGAGAGGCTAATTTGCATATCGCTGTTGTCAGAACAAAACCTCGTATCTTCATTTCTGCTGTTTTTCAGTTTCTGACATAATTTGAAAGTATTTGTTACCTTTTACATTCTATGTCAATTTCATGTAAAATGGACCAAAAGAAACAAATCAAAGGTTCTTTAGTAAAGGGAATGACTTTATGTAGAACCATGTGTTCTATTCATAACCAATTTATGCTTAAATGGTTCTTTGTGAGGTAGAATAGTTCTTCAGATGGGTGGAGAATGTGAAGTTTATGGTTGTTTATAGCACCAAAAAGGGTTCTCCTCTTTTCAGTGTCAAGTGCGTAACAACAGAACACTTTTTGGTGCTATATAGAACCATATACAACACATTCTCCATCAATCTGAAGAACCATTCCCATTCCACCAGGCAAAAAACTATGTAAGCATGAAATGGTTCTATATAGAACTCATTGCTCTAAATAGAGATATTCCCTCTGCTAAAGACCCGTTAAAGAGCCGCCTTGCATTAAGAGTAAAGCCTATTTAAGATTACTTCACAACTCAACGCATTTTGAGGCAGATTTATGATCATTTAACCATGAAGCTCGCACAATGCTAACTGCTGGATATAAGCCTACATTACTTGTGTGTTTCTATATTAGATTTATGGCCAAGTGTAAAACTAAAGAAGCCAACTTTAAACACCACACATGTCTCTGCTGATCAGCTCGTGTGTTATAACAAAATAACATCACGGCTGTGATTCGGTCACAGGCACAAGCCGAAGGTGATAACACACAACCTCGAGCGTTCTACTGCATTTAGATAACAGTTAAATAAATAAAGTAAGAAATGAATAAACTGGGCTGTGAACGTGGCATTTAATATATTTTAATGTTCGCAGTTCCTTCACCAGTTTATAGTTCCTTAACAAGCAGCCACCCACTCGCTGCACAGCCTGCTGTAAGCCTCGTCTTTTGAAATACGGACTGTGCGGCCATAAAACTGCCACAATATCAAGTTTAGCTCAGTTTTGTCCATTTTTGCTACATCAGTATTATTATTGTTTTGTTCCAGCCAGTCTGTAAATCATCTTACAGCCCAGTTTGGTGAATAGTATTGAGTTCATTTAGATTAAGTGACCCTTATTAGTCTGACACACAATGGGGAAATTTCACCTCTGCATTTAACCCATCTGGGCAGTGAGACACCACATACACTCTAGTGAGCACACACACACTAGTGGGCAGTGAGCACACTTGCCCAGAGCGGTGGGCAGCCCAATCCACAGTGCCTGAGGAGCAGTGAGGGGTTAGGTGTCTTGCTCAAGGACACCTCAGGCATGTGCTGTCAGCTCTGGGGATCAAACCGGCGACCTTCCGGTCACAAGGCTGGTTCACTAACCTCCAGCCCATGACTGCCCCAATTTCTAGCTGATTCCACATTGCTTAACTGTTCTTCTGTCTCAGCTGCCAACTGAAAAGCTGCCAGTCTTGGAATTTAGTGTAGTCTCATCTTCAGAGTCTGACCAAATCGGCTGTCGGTCAAATGTGATGTTATCAGTATATTTTCTGTTTCTGAGCAAAGTAAGAAGTAAAAACATTCAAATGGCTTGAGCGTCTCTACCGCTGTCAAAGTCGTTGCTTAGCAACGGCTTCTCAGAGGAGTGATAGTGTTTGTGAACGCGTCTCATCCAACCAGCTTGCGTGCGCGGAACTAACTGTTGTATAAAGAAGACTGTGTACATGTACATTTTCACTATTCTTTTAAAACATATACACACACGCATAGATGTACACATCCCAAAAACCATCGTGATTCCTGGAACATGAAAGGGGCTTTCACTAAACCCCCACAACACAGAGGAGAGATCTCCGTTAACACCCCCCCCCATCCTGCCCCCAACAGACATACACACACAGGCGAGCGCATAGAGCCAAAGCCTTCTTGTGCATGAACATCTCCCACTGCTGCTGAAGCACGTTCTCATGCTGGTACTAGCAGCAGTGCTCGCAGGCAGTCCAGGTTAACAAATATTCCCGTCTCCTCTCCAAGGTCTTCTCATGAGGGGTTTACTGTCGCCTCTGGTATGCCCCCTGCCCCATTACCGCGTGCACGCACACACACACACACACACCGCAACACCTCCTATCCCTGCTCTGTTGTTATGTAAAAATATGCGTTGGCTTATGTAATTGAGCACTTACATAATGGAGCGTTCTGAATTACATTTATTGATATTTAGTATTGTAACGGCTGTGAATGACGTGCTGCACTGCAGATATTTAAATGTTTTAAGCAGCCTTCAGAGAAAGGGGAGGCTGTCAGGCCAGGGCGAGAGAACGCAGCCATATTCAGATGCAGGAATTAGCCACGATAATCTCGTCCCACTAAATATAGACGCAGATGTGGAGTCATTAAAATACATCAGAGAGAGACAGAGAGAGAAAGAGAACAAACACAGGGAAGAGAACATGGCGTCTCTGAGGTGTTTCCTGGATGCCTGCAAACAGGTTGCTTCGAAAAGGAGGCTGAGTTACGAGTCACATTACAGAGGACTAGAGGACCTGTGTAGGCATCAGCTCAACTCAACTCAACTCAACTAAATTTGATTTGATTCGGTTCAGTTCAGTTCAGTTCAATTCATTCAATTCAATCTGAAGTTTGCTTCTTCAGTTTTGCACTGCAGCTGTAAGGCTAATATAGATAACAAGCTGGAACCAAATGGAACCAAATTTACATTTATCATAATCATGCAGACTCTATACCTGGATCATGACACACTTGCCTTACAAAAGGTTCTCAAAAACATCTCAAACAGTCTTGTTTATTGGTTAAGTAACATTACATAGCCAAATACAGTGCTAGCAGCCACGATGAAACCTGAACTTTATTCATGTTTTTATAATTTCTTTATAAATATTCATGTTTTTATAAACAGTATGTCATACAGTGTCTGACAAATAAATACAGAATACATTAGGAGGCAAGTGTGTGATGATTTAGGAAGGACATATGACAATATATGACAAATATGGATATTGTGATGAATTATATCACAATACAATACGGCTTTCTGAACACAATGTTGATATCATCATACGTGAGCACTGACCAACTGCCTGTTTCAAAACAAAGGGAGCCAAATGAATCCCATTCAACTGGATTTAGTGCAAAATATTATGTGAAATATTGATTAAATATAAACTGTATTCCCAGTTTTTGATTGAATATTTTCAAAGGTAGGACTAGCAGTTCTTTTTTCTCTCAGTTCCAAGTGAGCAGATGTATATTCCAATAACTAAGAAAATAAATATTAATAAATATATAACATATTTTGTATCGTGAAGATTTGCTGAGCTAGCGTAATGTCGTATTTTTTGCCATATCACCCACCTGTGGATGTAGGTATGTATTAGACTTTCTACAGCAAATTTTGCCCCAAAGCAAGTAAGGTTTTTTACAACAGGTGTTGACACAAAGTAGCTTTACAGAAAAATCCAGGTCCGAGCCCCCATGAGTGCTGCCAGTAGTGATAGTGGCAAGGAATAACTCCCTAAGAGCAGGAGAAAGAAACCTTGAGAGGAACTCAGACTCAGAAGAGGAACCCATCCTGCTCTGGTCGACACCGGATAGCGAACAGTGTTAAAATAAAGTTTTATAGTACACAAAAAAAGCAACTTTACAGAAATATGGATGCAGCCCCTAGAAGAACCAAGACTGAAGGAAGGAAGAACCACTGAGAGAAGCCACGATTCAAATCTAAAAATCACTAAGAACATGAAGAAGAACCACGGAGAGGAAATGAGACTCAAAAGGAGAAACGCTCTAAGAGCAAGAGGAAGAGCCACTGAGAAGAACCAAGCTATAGTGTGAGGAAAAACTACTGAGAGGAAATGAGACTCAAAAGAAAACATCCCCTAAGAACATGAAGAAGAACCACTGAGAGGAACCAAGATTTAGAAGGAAAACCTCTAGAGCATGAGAAAGAACTTCTCAAAGGAACCACGACTCAGAAGAAAATACTCACTACGTAAAAACTCACTAAGAGCGTGAAGCAGAACCACTGAGACAAACTGAGACCCAATAGCGTTATTCATCCTCCAAGTACATCAGAGCAAGTGAGATTAATGGAAATGAACAGGAAACTCAGATCAACAGAGTGAAACTAAAACAATGAGCAATGTTACAGCGGCACAGTTCTCGATTAACCTCTGAATTCCCAGGCTTAGTACCTCCTACAGGTTATGTAGGAGTGAGGAATGAAAGCCTGGACCTGCCAGTAGCTCCTGGTATTAATAAATACAAATTGTAATTGTTTGAATCGAGATCACCAGCTGTACGAACTTGTGGTGTTTCCTTGTGGTGCTGCTACCACAAAACTGTGCAGTAGGTCATTTATCACCATCAACATTAGAAGAGGAACCGTTTTTGGTATCAACATTTTTATTACACAAGTTTGACAAATTTAGTCTATCTTCTTTGTCAACAAGCAAGTTTTTATGATTCTGATTATTCATTTTTTAAATTCACTCATGGTTTATCGTAAGTTGTCTCCTGTCTTCCGGCTGTAGAATCACATTTCACAGAATGCTTGAGGGCACATGGCGCGATGGCTATGTTCACAAAGATTTGTATTGGCCACAGTGAATAAAGGTAACAGGGGCACTATTTTTATTTCATATAATAGTCGTCTAAATGCAAATGCAGCAGAATTGATGGCATTCTTGATCCAGATTGCATTGAGAAATGACCCAGAATCACCGTTTTAAAGGGCTCAATTGTGCAGCCCTAATTAGTGCTATAAGTGGGTGTGCATTTTATAAACAGCGGTGATGGATTGTTGGAGAAAAACGCACCTCAGTCCATACAGCACCGTGCCGTCAGGATGCAGACGGATCATCCGGTTCTTGACAGTGACGCCGTGGACGAAGGACTTCTTGTCGTTGAGGAAGTAAGTGTCTGGCACCCACAGCTGGTCGGCCACGCGGTTGTCCAGCGTCAGGTTCAGAGGAATCTCAGAGTAGGAGAGGCGCTTGTCTCGCCACGCTTGCTGGAAGTACATGGTTAGAGTGTAGTCCTGCAAATAGATAAGGAAAAACAGGAGATGGCCATTAGGAACAAAGGTGGTCATTAGAAATTATTAAAAAAAAAAACAATTATAGTAAAAAAATAATAAATAATAGACATGATTAAAAATACAGCCATAGCACAAATAAGTGCATCCCTTTAAGTTATTACACAAAATGGTTATAAATGCGTAGCTTGATACCTGAGACATTGTTTTGTGAAGTTTTGGCCTAAAATGTATTTTTAATATAAATTATTACTCCAGGATTACTCCCGTGTTTTCTCCCAAAACTGCATTCTCAACTGAGATCACTGAGCACAAGGTTCAACAGAGCAGTTGTGCTCGCCCATTTGGCGACAAATAGTACAAAAGTATTTATCAGTTTGACTCTTTACTGTTTACACGAATTGAAAATAATGTGAATCATGGAACCTCAATTATGCCGTGTTATCTTGGGTGATTAACATTGGGGATTGGGTGAAAACATGCAGCCGTGCAGTATTTTTGCTTTCTGGCGAATGGAAATTATCGGTGTCAGCAATAAATTGTTGCTACTCTGCTCACCAGCTTATGGGGTAGGACAGTGAGGTGCATCCATGATCTATCGCAGGTCACCTGATGAAATACTTACCTCTTCACATGAGTTTTACTAACACAACACCGCCCACCCAATCGACACAAAAGACATGTGGGGCGGAGAGGTACGTACAGGGTGTTGTTAGGGAAAAATAGTACCCAAAAAACGATTGGACCGTTGCTATCGTGACATCTAAAACCTTATAAGACACACGTAACTTCACTTGTCATTTTACATGGCAGATAAAGTGGTGATATTTGTAATGTAGACATACGGACGTCTGGTTCCTAGTGCTACAATGGTGAACAATTCCGACTGTGGAAATTTCTCTAGAAAGGCGTATTTCACACCAAGCCACTCTGAATGATTTTGTTTACATCTAAACAGGTAAATGATTGAGTCATTTTGCAAAATTAGTGGCGTTCGCCTTTAAAAGATTCCATTAAACTAAGCAAGGTTCAGATTCACTTGACGCCATTAAAGGGCGGCTGTAAACGTCTCCAGGATGCGATCAGGAGATCAGACTGCAATCTCATCACTCAAACCAGATCTCATCTAATTCAGATTGGAGGACTCATTTTTTTGTAAAGTGTACATGAAATCCAGCCAAAAGCAAAAAACCATATGTTGCTTTAAGGGGTAAACAGCCTCTTAGAGCACTTTACGGCCAACCAGTTATTGATTGAACTAGATGTCAATAAACTTGTTGTCTAGTGTTAACTGCTGGTCTGTGGGGTCGTTTGCTTCTGTAGCTTTATAATAGAGCTTTATGAGAGGTGTACAAACTGACTTTTGGCAGGACAGGAGGAAAGTTATATTTATTTATTTGTTTGTTTGTTTGTTTGACCTTTGTTTAACCAGGGTAATCATGTCAAGATTAAAAATCTCTTTTACCATTTAGCCCTGGACAAGAGGGCAGCACAAAAAACAATCAGCAACGAAACACCACAACCACAACCAACAGAATCAAATCAGAGTCAAAACCAAAACCAAACAGAACGATGCAGCTTTTTAACAGCGATCTGAAAACCAGCCAAGGAAATAAACTGCTCCAGTGTCAGATGCTTCTGCAGATCATTCCAGGCAGATGCAGCACTTCAACCAAAAGCTGCCTCACCATATTCAGCCCGTACTATCGGAACGTCCGGCTGAACATAACTATTAGACTTGAAAGCAGACAAATATGAAAAAAAAACTGAACAATACACTTTGTAGACAAAGTACACTGGAACCTGTAGCAGGGGGCAGGATGACTGACCATTTTAAATCCATGACTCAGGACTAGTCTTAAAAATTAAAATCTTAATAATATACTTCAACCATTAGCCTACATTAGAGCACAAACGTGATCAAGGCAAAGCGACAGCAAGTACACGGAATACATTTTTATTTTTTCATTAATGTAAACTATGAACTTACTCTATATCCATATATTATATTTATGCAAATCTATATTGTTTTTATCACTCTGTCATCCTTCTGCACTGAATATGTAAATAATACTGTATTTTGCACTTCTGGTTAGATGCTAACTGCATCTTATTGGCTTTGTACCTGAACTCTTCACAGTGACAATCTAATGCAACTTAAAGTCATTTTCATTTTGGGGGGGGTTAATTGTTTTGCAATGGGACCCGTGCAGGCTTGGTTACACCTGTAAAGAAGGCCCTGGAGATCATATGTCCAGTGTAAAAGTCTTAATCTTGGAATCCTGCATCCAGATACAATCCAGGCATGAAACATATAGTCATGCAAGTAATGAACAGCCCGAGTACTTTACTGCAAAACGGTAGAATTTTCATCAAAAAAAAAGATTACACTAGATGTTAATAATCATGTCCTGTATTAACCGCTGGCAAAATATATAACAAATATTTCTGAAACTTTTAAAATCACTGCTTCGATACTTTTTAGTCTGAAGGGTAGTTTGCATGTTTAGTTTTACAAAGGGACCATGAGTCTAATCTAGCAAACAAAAATTAATTTTAAAATCACCAGTTCATGTTAACTGCATTCCTAAACCCTTACACCCTTGTGCAGTGATTTATAAAGGTGGAGACAAAAACATGGACATAGTTCAGGGGTTAAGATGCTGTTTTTAGCTATGTGACATGCATTAGTCTATCTCTATATCTAACAGTGTGTCATCCAGTGTCAGAGACCACATAAGCAAGTCTGTAGTGAAGCCCATTGGTTTTAAATGGGCAGATTTTCAGGTCTGAGCTTGGTTCTGAATGCGACTTGTGTGTGCATGTGTGTGTGGGAGGGGGCTGTTTCAGGACCCTCTAATTCCTCTGTCTTTAATTCTCTGGCAGTGACCTGAAAGGGGACTGTTAAAGGCGGCGATCGTCTCCTGCCAAAAATACCGCAGTGACGAGCTCCTGTAGGGGGTGAGAGGACAAAAGAGCCTTGCACTGCACGAGCCTCCGCTGGACCCCAGCTGGCCCACATGTGCACATCCACAACACAGAGACAACCACTTCAGCATGAACAGGCACGAGCCTGCCCACACACACACACACACACACACACTTAACACATGTTTAACATACAGACACATGAAGTAGTACAAACTGTACAAATACAGGACACGTGGCAAACACATACAGAGGCAAAGTTAGGGCCCCAAATCAAAGAGGACCAACATCGTAATGAAGCTGTCCACACGGACGCCTAAGTGTGACATCAACACAATTTTCCTTATGGCAGAGGAATGAAGTGAACAGTCCAGCAAAGGAGTCATCAAATAACACTGATCATTACACAGCGAACACAATGAAATCATTATAATAATAATTAGTAATAATAACTAATGGCAATGATAAAGTACATTTTAGACATATATGCTTAACTACTAATTAACTACATTTAGATTTATATTTAGGTTCATAAACACAGTATAGATAAATGAACAGGCCAGCTCAATTTACATTTACGGCATTTGGCAGACGCTCTTATCCAGAACGACTTACAGTTTGATCATTTACACAGGTAGGCGAAGGTGGTGTTAGGTGTCTTGCCTAAGGACTCTTATTGGTATAGTGTAGGGTGTTTACCCAAGTGGGGATTGAACCCCAGTCTACAGCGTAGAAGGCAGAGGTGTTACCCAACAAATAAACTACAACAACCTCCACGCATTAACTTTCCCACAAAACCACAGTTCCCTTTCAGAGAAAGCTGCTAATTTGAATCGTAGTAGTATGGAAAAGTTTGACCATCCCAGTCCACTGGCATGTTTTCCTGCGTTTCTAAGTGGAATTTAAGTTAGCAGATCATCTACGGAGAACACACTTAAACCTGCAGATTTAAGTGTACAATTTCAAGCTGTTGAGTTTAACATTTTGCAAAAAAAATCAAATATGCCACATGTTTCGCGCAGACACGTTAAATTCAGCAAATAAACAGCAGTTGTGCATTAAAATGTGCAGATCTTACCTGCCAACCTTTGCATATGACTGCAGCTACTGGCAGCATGGGAGGAAAGAGGCCTTAAAGGCTGTTTACACTTTACAGTAACACACATTTTCCATGATCGGATCACGTTCAGGTTTCACTTGACTGCATTAAAAGCCAAGTGTAAACTCCTAAAGGATCAGATTGTGATCGTATCAGCCAAACCACATTCAAAGTTGGTCAGAGATGGATCTTGACCACATTTAACACAAGTGCAAATGGAATGTGTTTTCTGTTAACACAAAAACATAAAAAGGTAATTTTTTGTAAATGGGAGAGTAAAATCACGTCTCATCTGCTCACACTGGGGACACATTTCTACGAAATGTGTGGATGGAATCCAGCCAAAGTAAATCTGAATACAGTCCAGACGTGTGTTAACGCAAGGTGTAAACAGCCTCTTACTGCAAACTGATGAAATGTTCTGATGAAAAAGGTTTGATTTATCTCTGGTTAAGTGCTGGTGTGTGGGGTTGTTTGCTTCTTCAGTTTTTTAGACAGTCCTAGTTACACCTCTGAAGAGGGCCCTGGAGAACACACCTTGAGCTGAGAGTGTTTTCCTAAATGAATTGACATAGGTTTGATTAATACCAAACAGAAGCACAGCGATGTTGTCATACAGCCCAAAAGCACACGTCCCTAGCGTTTACAGGTATATTACACTTGAAAAAACATGTTAGAGTCATAATGTATCAATATTTTAAAATAAAATAATAAGTTATTTTAACAATCGCACCTTCTCGAGGCATCAATTTAGCAGTATTGGTTTTTCAGTCAATAATAGTGAATTCCAAGCACCACCGAAGTGCTCATCCCTACAATCATGCGTAAAGGGTGAGAGCCATATTTTGAGGTAAATGTTTTTAAGCTGTTTTAACTGTAATAATCTATACATGACTATGAAATATATGATCTAAATGGCATAAAGAAAACAAATGCCAGATAAATATTATAATATATATATATTGAAAGTTGTGGTCCCCAGGAGTTGTGTCACTGGTGTTACTGCGAAACAAAAAATCTCCTATTTTGGAATAAAAGTCACACTGATGACATCAGTCGACTTCTTTTCACCTGTTTTCTGAGGATCTATGAAAGTTAGCAGAAATGTTCTCATTAAGCTCCAGATTTCATATGAAGCTTTTAGCTGACGTCACTTAGAAAACTGCGAAAAAGTAGAATCCAAACGGATTAAATGACATATTTTAGTGGATATTCCATGATTGACAACATGTGGTTTGATGCTCCATAGCACCGCTTTGTAAAAGGCATTTTTAATGAAATGTCTCTGGTGTTACCTTTCCTTTCTAATGTGTAACACCAGAGAGGATCAGTAACACCAGTGCTCCCTATGAATAGATAAAAAAGTGGACGTTTTCCGTAGAATGACCCATTCACAGCCTATACGTATGTCAGTATCATGTATTGCAGATTTTTAAAATACCAATTAAATGTTTTATTTTAACAGCAAATGGCAAATATAAAAAAACGTGCCCAAGTTCTATCTGTGGCATAAGGTTGGCAAGTTATAACATAAAATACTTACACGAAGGGAACTGGTGGTGGAATAAAGAGCCAGTTACCAGAACCTGTACTGAATTCCGGTGCTCATGGGAAGGATGTACATACCAGATAGTTTACTACATGTTTAGCAAAAAGCGTTCTACATAGCGGAACCCTTTTTGGTGCTATAGAACCATTTTTAAAGATTCTTTACAAACCCAAACACAACAGGTATCAATCAAGATTTAATTGGTTCTTTGAGAGTTCATGGTTTCATATGTAGTGAGGTCCTTTACCAAAGAACCCTTAAAGAACCCCTTTTTAAGACTTCACTCCATTGGGGTGCTTGTTGAAAAGTATTTCCACCACATGCAAAATTCATCTTGGTTGTGATGTCATGGATACATTTCCTCATGACTGCATACTTAATTTATCCAGTTTGGCCCTGTCAACTCACAAAGAAGTGATGCAGAGTGCTGCTACTGCAGTTACTGGAGTAGAAGGTGTGGAAAAAGGATTAAACGTTGTGCTGTTCCTGGCTGTTGGGCAGCAAATGGATTTGGTTTTCCAAAAGAAGTAGCTGAATGTTTGGAAGTTTTTTTTGTTATGTTTCTAAGACTTTTAGATTGAACTTAACATTTTGTTCAACAGGGACCCAAACAGAACTTAACATACATATAGTTCTGTGCAAAAGTTTTAGACCCCTGAGAAAATGTGATGAATAAAGATATTTGTCTGGTCAGTAACTATTTATTTGCACTAATACACTAATACTAAAATAAATACAATTAAGATTAATGCAACAAGTCATTTTATGTATGTTAATGTGTTATTGTCTCCATTTCCAAAACGTCTCATCCTGGCAGCATATTTGTATTTGTAGTTATCATCTAATATATCTGGTTTGGCTAATCGGCGCTTTATTACGTTGGATTGGGAGCGGTGGCGATGGAATCTACCAGTTCCATGCAATGGCTGGGGGAATCGAGGGGACATCTGGAACCAAACTCTCTCACAACACATCAAGTCCTTTTTTAATAATAAAAACTTGTTACTTTTTACTGTATTTGCGTTTATTTGCATGCATTCGAATGATATATAGATTTTCCAAGCAAAACCACACTTAATATTAAGACTAATGGCTTTAAATAATGTGATTAGATGTCTAAGACTTTTGCACAGTACAGTATATTATGCATAAAGGACAAAAAGGTCATGTAAAATGATTTATGTTTGGTTTTTGTGCATAAAAGCCAGCACGCCATAAGTCGACTCACGTAGAATGTGAGCCCTTTAATGTAAACATGTACGTATGTGAATGCTTAATGAAAAGCCCACACACCACCCGCTCGGAGACGTCCACAGCTTTCCCTTTATAGATGCTGGTTGAGTCAAGCTCACAGAGACGGCAGAGAACACTTGCTCTCATCACTTCGCAGAGAGTGATAGGAGTGTATCCACCTCCGCGTGCAGCACTCAAACTCAACTCCCCTGGGGCCGGGCAGCTGCAGCCCGGGGGCAACACACTCTCTCCTGCCTCCACTAACTCTCTACAGGATCCACACACCTCCCTCCCCCACACACTGAACACTCCGTACCTCCTGAACACGCAGCTTGGAATACGTTGCTCAACCTTCAGCCGAAACTGAGAGGAGCTGCTTCGCCATTCCATCAAGTCTCTACGATCTGCTACCAGAATACTTAAATATTAAAGATCCCACATGGTGGAAAAGCTTTTGTGGAATCAAAGAATTTGATGTAGTATTGAAATATTGTTAAAGTTTCACAGCCTATCATCACCTCCCCAGTTTATACATGGAAACTGTACATGTTCCCATATCGCTGCTGTCAGAAGGAAACCTCATATCTCTGAAACAGTAACTTTACAGGAGAAGGGAAAAACCTACTTTACTTTTAAAGCAACTCAATGAACCAGACTTTTTTCACAAGTTATTTTGGGTCATTTGTTTTGGTCCAATCATCATGAAATTTATAAACAATGTAAACGATAACAGCCTGTCTTAAACTGACTGTTTTTGTGATGCCAATACATTCACACATACCTACAGAGCCCTGCTGGTGACATCCCATACAAATATAAACAATGTGTGGCCTCAACCTAGTAAGGCGTGGAAACGAGAAAATTAAGTCACGGCCATGACTTAGTAAGATGTCCTTACTAATGTGTTCCTAATGTGTGGCCATGACTTAGTAAGGTGTCCTTACTAATGTGTTCCTAATGTGTGGCCATGACTTAGTAAGGTGTCCTTACTAATGTGTTCCTAATGTGTGGCCATGACTTAGTAAAGTGTCCTTAGTAATGTGTTCCTAATGTGTGGCTATGACTTACTAAGGCATGGGAATGAGATAATTAAGGTGTCCTTACTAATGTGTTCCTAATGTGTGGCCATGACTTAGTAAGGTGTCCTTACTAATGTGTTCCTAATGTGTGACCATGACTCAGTAAGGCATGGGAATGAGATAATTAAGGTGTCCTTACTAATGTGATCCTAATGTGCGGCCATCACTTAGTAACGCTCTCATTCCCATGCCCTTACTAAGTCGTGGCCACGACTTAATTATCTTGTTTCTACACCTTACTAAGTAGTGGCCACATTGCATTAATGAATAGGAATGAGATCCTAATGTGTGGCTACGACTTAGTAAGGCCTGGAAACAAGATAATTAAGTTGTGGCCACGACTTAGTAAGGGTGTGGAAATGAGATCATGCCTCATTATTATTATATTATATGCATTATTTTTTGATTTATACAGTTTGTCCCCAGCAGACCTCTGTACCTATTCTGTCTACAGCCATTTAGCTCCGCCCACTCACACTGAGCTTATAAGCAGTGTTTCCGCTTTGAAAGTTTTTTTAATGAGGCGCTACAGGGCAGCCAATCAGAAGAGAGCTTAGACTTAAAGGCACACAAACAAAAACAGCCTGTTTAATTGTAAGTGATAAGAAGAGGCTGGAAAATGGCCAGAAATGAATTATGACCATTTTTGAAATATAAAAACATACACACATCATAAATAGGCTTCAAGGGAAAAAATAAGAAAAATGTGGGATGTAAACCATTTTAAAGATATGGTTTCGTAATAAATCACAGACCTCTTCAGTAAACTCAAGCAGTCTTGCTTATACGGTGCCTGACACTATATGACACACTGTGGGGACCCTAAGTGTCACCCTATCCTCCCACTCCAGCCATACTATTTTGCAAGAACAAAAAACAAATGCATACTTTTAAATAATGAGTTCATACCTTTTTAAGAACAATGGGAAACATGCAATCTGCACTTGACAAATTACATAAAACACAGTTTTTAAGGTACATACTGAGGGTCCCCTGGTGCTCTGGGGATCCTAAGCAACAGTTTATACTGCTCATAAATGGCCTTATCTATAATGAAGCAAACAGAGGAGGATTGCCTTTGATAGGCTTCATTCACATTACCAGGTTGAAGTGGCTCAAACATGATTTTTTGCCCTAATGTGACTCAGATCTGATGTCTGACACGCAAATCTTTGCGAATTCGACCTGAGCCACTTTCATATGTGGTCCTAGATCGGATGCATATCCGATTCGTGGACATCTGACCTTAATGTGATGCTCAGATCAGAATTCATGTGCTTTTTTTTCCACTTTCCATCTTTCAGCGTTACCATGGCAGCAGCGCCGAACAGTTAAAGCCTGTAAACGGTGGAAAAGCAGCTCATCTCACCTTTGTCTCCTTCGTCTCGCTCTAATAATGAAGCTGAGAGCTGATCAGAGTTAATGATCTTCTCAGCGAAGCTCGTTCTGACCGTTAGTTTGCTGCTGATGAGGCACGTGATCCATGCATGTGACGTTACTGAGGAGGACGAGCTCATGAGGGGTGATTTCAGGACACTGGTTCGTTCACATTAATGACAGATTTGAGTCACTTACCTAAATGAGTGTGAACCATCATGTCAGAGAGATCGGATCTAAGCTAAAAAAATGGGATTTGAGCAACGAGCCAAAATGTTAAAGCAAAGAAGCCCTGAACACTGTATCGAATGTGCTTCTATATTAAGAGTTTTGTCAGGCAAAAGTATCTTTTGCATTATAAATAGAGCCGTTATGCTGTCGCAATATCAGGTTCAGCTCAGCTTTTTCAGTTGTTGCCAAATTAACCTGAACGTGTTTTTGTTCCAGACAGTCTGTAAAGTTAACAGCTTATCTTGTTCACTGAATTGTATTCAGTACATTTCTGGCTAATTCCAGTTTGTGCAGTTCGTCCAACTGATAGGCTCACTTAGGTTTGTTGAAGGCCTGCTGTCACACAGACTGCAGGTCAGCGGCATCTTAATAACTCAAGTAATAGCATATTAACAATGAGCTGCTGCGTAAAAAGAATCAGCAAAATGAGAGTTATTGTGAAAAAACCATGCTGTCATCAGATAACAGTGCAGAGTAGAACACTTTTTTGGGGTCCCATGTGGAAAAGAAACACACAGGCTTGTATCTTCATATATGTGAGATACATTTCAGATAAATAGTTTCTTTCCCAAATGCATCCCACGTACTAAAGTGCATTAAGAAAAAACACATTATTGGTCATTTTCATACATTTGCATGTGTACTTGATAAATACACTTTTTCAGTGTGGGTTAAAGGAAAAGTTGTGCAAGCTGTATGTAAATTAGATTTTCCGGCGAACTGTTCCTTTAGCGGAGGATGAAAAACAACAGAATGCAGCGACATGCGTATGCGCATTTCTGATGACTTTTAATACTTCTACATGCACGCCTTTCCGCCTCCGTTCATTTTTACAACCCGGGGTTCACCAGGGAGCAAATCTAAAACAGAAACAGCGAGAAAATTACACATACCATATGCCATGCAACTGTTATTAACTACAGAATATGAATACAGAAATAAATAAACCTGCCACGCTGGAAAATAAAACAGAAACAGGGAACGGCGCCGAAGAGCAGCGCTTTTTCTTCAGCGTTTGGGGAAACGGAGGCTGAATATAGTTGTTGTTCTCTGTGTTTTGTTTGCGAGTGCAGATGCCGCGCTGGCGAACACCTGGGTCTGGAACTTGCCTCCTGGCTTTGGTGCAGAATGGCTGAATAATTACTCTGGTCACAGATGGTAGCAGATGCCTCTTTGGGCTCTGTTTACTCTCCTTTGACATCAATGGATTCCAAACAGGGGTGCAAACACACAAAGTCTGTGGGCTTACGCACAAATGAGTGGATTTGGCCTCCATTTTTCCCCCTCTCCTCCTTGACCAGCAGAGTTACGCAAGGAGTCGGACACAAGCGCTGAAATTTCTACCATCTGCTACTATCAGCAGGGCGTCCCTCATTTACGACAGACGACTAAGGCCTTTGTGAGTGTAGGACAAAAAGACTGGTTTTTACAAACCTGATATAGCAATATAACTACTTAACTTTGGATAGTTTACAGCACATTTTGGTGATTAAGACTTCCACTCAGTGGCCACTTTATCAGAAACACTTGCCTCACACTTCCACTAACTGGCCACTTTATTAGAAACACATACCTTCTACTTCCTCTCACTGGCCACTTTATTAGAAGCTTGTACTTCTACTCACCGACCACTTTATTGGAAACACCCACCTCGTATTAATAATAATAATAATATTAATAATAATATTAAATATCATTTGGGTAGTGTGTCATTCTTAGCACAGCAGTGACACTGACATAGTAGAGTTTGTGAAGCTGGTATAAGTGTATAAGGTTAAGAGTGACTACCCAAAAATATCCAGCCAGGAGCAGCTCTGTGGTCAGAAACTGACCATTGATGAAAGATTAGCGGATGGTTAACACAAACTGTACTTGGAAAGATGTACAAGAAAGGCTATAGTCTGGGATTGTGCTATGCCTGTCACTGTCGACTGTATTCATAATTAAGTTATTCTGATGATTTTTGAGTAATCAGTGTTGTTTCAAAATGTCCAACACTAGAAATGGACTTTAAACAATTAACCTCATATACATTTAAAAGATTTCAAATTATTTTATTAAAAAAGAAAATAATTAGGAAGCCTTTAAATGCCTGGTCAAAAATATGTAAAAACACTGGCAGAAAATGCATAATAATTAGTGTTTTCATTACTCTCTGTTCCTTAATGTAAGAAAGAAGAATTTACATATGGATATTGATTTAAATGAGTCACTAATTACTGTAGAATTGTCAAAACTTAATCGATATTTTTTAGATGTGAAACATCTCGGACCTGGCCTGTAACTCACTCACTCGCTCACTCACTCAATCATGTTTAGCAGGCTGAAGATTCCCCACAAGGGGGTGCTATAAACACTAAGCACTCAGCTTTTGGTACTTCATAAGAGCAGCGCTTCACATCAGTGACATTGTCTGACATTGTAATAAATTGACCAAACAAATCTGATAAAATAATCATGACCACCTAAAAAACACACCTACACAGCAGAGTTAAAAGTTAGGTTTGTCTAAAAAAGTGGCCGGTCAGAGTACATCAATGCCTCTCCACCGTATGCCCCATTTTGAAAATGCCAGGGCATGAGGGGCATCCCAACATTCAGAGTTCCAAATGCTTGTACGGCCCTCCGGATCAATATCTCAAACTGAGATTGTAACAAAATGACAGTGTAATTTGTCAGGAGAGTCCCGTCTAAGACTGACACACTACAGGGACGCCTCCATTTAGAGTGTCAGAAACCAAATCCAATGGCAGTTACACTCGCTGAGCACACGCCACTTAAACGAAGAGCGCCATGCCATCCCCCCTCAAAACATTTACTCTTTCAAAACCTCAAACAAGTCATTATTTATTCTCATCTCTGCATGAGTCCAGCCAATTAAAGAAATGAAATAAATAAATGTGGGTTTTTTTGGACTATGTGATCCACGGATGTGATAATTGTGGATATGTGGTTGTATCACAGCATGCAGATATGGCTTAACTGTCTCAACCCTCTCTCTCTCTCTCTCTCTCTCTCTCGTCCTTCTACAGTCGAGCTATACTCTGAGCGGCTGGAGTGGATTGGCAGGCTTCATTAATTTGTCACGACAGGAAAATTGTCCGAATGACTGCTTAAGTACATGCCTCTAAATATCAGAGGTTGTAAAGGAGAGGGGTGGGGGGGTGGGGAGGCAGGAGCCGTTGGTTTTACCCTGGGGTGCGGCTGCATTAGTCCCCAATCCAGCCTCGTGGGAGCTTTGGGTTTTACAGCTGCTTTAACACATTCTGATAAAATGGCCTAATTGCCCAAATAGAGATGGCACATTAACAGAAGAGCAACAAAAATGCCGTCTCATTATCTCTGATAGTTTTAAAGCTCAAACATGACAGTGTGCTAATGTCAGCTAAGACGTGGTGGAGGCTAAATACCTGATGTAAAGTTGGTCTAATTATCCTTTTTCTGCTGCATCAGACAGAAACAGCAGGTGTTTGAAATGAACTCACAGCCATTTGGAAGAGTATGTTTTATATAACACTGTTGTTTGACAATTCAATTTCAGGACTGTTTATGTTGAGCATGACAGTATTAATAAGAAATCAGATTACACAGCAAAATTTTCCAAATCATGGTAAAAATATGAAAAACAACAGCAGCAACAACAACAAAATGTAGTCAGTCCACATTTCAATATTCCATATTGGTTTTATAGCAGATAAACCGAGAGCTAAGCCTTCAGTTTGGGCCATAAATGCAATAAATTCTGTCAAGAAAGAAAAAAAAAGCCCACCTCTACAATAATGCTAATGTTTAGGCCAATATAGGATTTTTAATAGTGCCCTAGACTATATAGTATAGACTAAGGGCAAATATTTATGCACACCTAACCATCTCACAAATCCAACGTTGGGCATTATTATGCAGTTGAAAAATGGACCTTTATGGACCTTATTTCTGTACAGGGGGACAGTTATGCTGGAACAGGAACGGGACTTCCTCAAACTGCCCCAAATATTGAATCCTGAAAAACAGCCCCAGACCATTATCCCTCCTCCTCCAAACTTTACAGTGGCACTGTGCATTGCAGTAGGTAGCATTTTTCTGGCAAGCACCAAATCCAAAATTCTAGCAGGGCAAACATTCTACAAACTGGCTTGTGGCAAATATGACATCTTTTGACAGTGCCACGTCTGAAATCACTCCTTAGATCCTTATTAAAACCAATTCCAATACCAGTGTTTGTCTAGGGGGACAGCCAGAACACCCAAACTCACTCATTAGCAGGGGTGTTGACTCACATAGTGCATGTCTGCACTTAGTGCTGTGTAACAACTGACTGAAATCTATTTAGGCCACGGCTGGTATTCATGGTCAGTGACATAACTAGAACATCCAGAAGGCCTGGACTAACCCTTTTTTCATAGAATTGGTCCCACCCATGGGAAATCAAAACCTGATTATACTTGATTGGTTGATTCAACTGTCACTTCCCAATTATGTTGGTAATGATCTAATCTAGTGTGTAAGGCCTTCTGTCCAGCTCCTGAAGTCCTAACACATGGGAGAACTAGATTGGCTGTAACTACCAAGATAAAAACAATGGGGATTTTTGTTTTTTTTTTACATTTTGAGAGCTTAACTCTGTTTCCAGTGACATGTTTGGTACTATAACAGCACTTGCAGAGTTTAAAAACAACAAGCATGAGAATTCAATTAAATAAAAATCAACAAAAATGTATTTTTAGTTCCCAGAAATCATAAGGCTGTTTCTGAAGGCCTGCAAGGCCCTGATGGTTCCACACCTGTAGTTACTGAATATCAAGTCTTAAGATTAATAACTAAATGATGAGTCTACATTTTAAGGAGTTATAAGTGGTGACATTGACACTGTGTATTATTGTGGAATACTATAACAGTATCACTGTCATGTTTTCTGGCAGGAAATTTGTTTTAGGCTGTGTTGGACCTTCAAATCCATCTATGAAGCTCTGAAAAACCTGAATAGCTCTAAAGCTCCAACGACACTATTTGCACATGCTACACAACACGAAAACTGGTTTACAATAGAGGAGTAAAGTTGCTCTGAGGACTATTCATTACATAATGATATACATAATAATAATAGTCCTCGCTTATTACATACAGTGTAACATAAAGCTCATATAAACAGATTTCATACATACATTAAATGAACATACACTAAATAATATGAGTGCAAAGGTCATGCAGAGGGCAAAGTCAAGAGAAAAAACAAGACATCAAAAACAAGAGAATCAATATCTATACGCTCAGAAATGCATCTGAGAGAGACGAGCCATCTTAAACCCCACGTTTTCTGAGAGGAATGGTGTTGTCATAGCAACAATAAGTAAAAATAACACAAGACTTTTTTTTCATCTGGAATTGAACAAACCCAATGCCTGATAAAAGCACAAAACAAGCTTATATTGATCACCAATTAACAACGATTCTTTTTCCAGTATATACACAACCCCCCGCCCCAAGCGTCTGGTCCTCTGCTCTGGGCCCTGCTGGCCTCTGGTTGGACAGGCACGCCTCTCATTCACATAAGGAATTAATGCTCGTCAAGATAATGATCATTATAAAGGCAATGTTTCCGCCCCGGTAATTATTTACTCCATGAGCTAGGACAAGTCTATTTGGACCTTCCCTTCTTTAAAAGGGACTAATTACACTTTCAGAGGTTCCTGTTCAGCACATCTCGACAGCAGACTGAAGCCAGGAGAACATCTCAGAGCTCTAAGAATCACCAGAGCACAAGTTCTCCAACAAACACTGACAAACCCAAACACTGAGTCTGTGAACTATACCTAATGATTTATACCTTGCAGTTTACCCCCAAATTAGTGTTCCCCAAATCAGTATTCTAGTATGTTTTTTCCTATTCTCACTCTTCTAGAATGTTCTCCACCCATTCAAACTGTTCTAGGACATTCTCCCTTATTTACTCTGTTTCTGTAAGGCTGTCCTTATTCCCACTGTTCCTGAATGTCATCCCTCTTTTACACTGTTCTAGAATGTCCTCCATTCTTTCACTCTGTTCTCAAATGCTTTACCCCAATTACACTCTTCTAGAATCTTTACTGTCATTCACACTGTTTGAAAATGTTCCTCATTCTAGACTGTTCCTGCATAGGAACAGTACTCCATCAATCCACAGAACTGTGCACCCTTATTCACACTAACCTATAGTGCTCTCCCCATTCTCACCATTTCAAAACGCTCTACCCCAATTACACTGTTCTAGAATGATTGCCGTCATTTACACTGTTCAAGAATGTTCTTTACCATATATATTGTTCTGGAACGTTCTCCCCCCGTTCACACTGTTCTAGGACAATCTCCCTTATTCACTTTGTTCTATAACGCTCTCCTTATTCTCACTGTTCTGGAATGTTGTCCCACACTGTTGTAGAAGGTACTCCTTTCGTTCACACTGTTCTAGAATGTTCTACACCAATTACACTATTCTAGAATGTTTGCTATCATCCACACTGTTTGAGAATATAAATGGAGGAGAACATTGTTTTAGAATGCTCTCCATGCATGCACACTGTTCTAGGACATCCTTCCTTACTCACACCATTCTAGATCATTGTGCCTTATGTACTCTGTTCTATAATGTACTCCTCTCATTCACACTTCTAGAATGCTCTACCCCAGTCACACTATTCTAGAATGCCTGCTGCCATTCACACTGTTTGAGAATATTCTCCTCCATTCACATTCATGTTCTAGAATGTTCTCCATCAATCTGTTCTAGAATGTGCTCCCTTATTCACACTGTTCTATAATGCTATCCCCATTCTCACCATTTCAAAATGTTATACCCCAATTACTCTGTTCTAGAATGTTTGCCATGATTCACACTGTTCAAGAAGGTTCTAATCCATTCACATTGTTGTAGAATGCTCTTCACCCATCCACACTGTTCTGGAATGTTCAACTCCAGTGTTCCCAAAATGGTCATCAGGGAACCTCATACTTGCAACAGCAAAAACATAGACTGTCTTGGAAGCCCTGAGGACTAGTTTGAAAACCACTGTTCAACCCCATTCACACTATTCTAGAATGTCCTCTTCTCTGTCAAACTGTTCTAGAATTTTCTACTGCATTCACACTGTTCTATTCTGTTCTCACCCATTTTACAGTGTTTTAGAATGTTGTCCCTCCTTTAAACTGTTGTAGATGGAACTCCTTTCATTCACACTGCTTGAGAATGTTCTCCTCCATTCACACTGTTCTAGAATGCTTTCATTCATTCACGTTGTTCTAAAATGCTCTCTACACATTCACACTGTTCTAGGATATTCTCCCTTATTCACATGTTTCTAGAACATTGTTGCTTATTCACTCTTTTCTATAATGATCTGTCCATGCTCGCTGTTCTAGAATGCTGTCCGTCATTCACACTGTTCTAGAATGTACTCCTATCATTCACAATGTTCTAGAATGCAACAGCAAAACACAGACCATCTTGAAAGCCCTTGCAAACTGAGGACTAATTTGAAAACCACTGTTCAACCCCATTCACGCTATTCTAGAATGTCCTCCTCTCTTTCACACTGTTCTAGAATGTTCTACTGCATTCACAAACTTCTATAATGTTCTCCCCCATTCACACTGTTCTACAGTGTTCTATTCTCTTCTCCCCAGTTCACATTGCTCTAGATCTCCCCCTTAATTCACTGTGGTTCATTTGTCATATACCTTTCTTATTCTAGAACAGTGCACAGACAACTCTCAAACGTTTGTATTTCTCAGTTTGATTGGGTCTTTAGAACCTCAAACTGCTGTTGGGGGGTTAGACTTTTCCCAAACTGCTCCTTACTATGACTCCCGCGTTGGGCTTATTTATCGGACATTTGGCTCCAAAATAAAACCCTAACAATAACAATATTAAAACCTTAAATAAT